>NC_041408.2:41004775-41204775 GCF_900747795.2 Erpetoichthys calabaricus
AGTGCGGGTATTTTGCTAGTATATAATATATTAGACCTGTATTTGTGCTTTTTAAGAACTGTTAAACTGTTGGGGCTCCTCTTTCCACATCTTTAACTCATGGGTCAGGGAGACATGACATAAATGATTTACAGACAGGTAACTGGAAGTTCAGGTGATGCACGATTCAGGGCTTCTCCTGCAAAGCTCCAATTACATTGAAGCATGTAGTTTTGTTTCATGAACTCTATAAAATGGACATTTTTCCACAACTGCAGTAATGAGTGTTTAGAGAACAGGAAGGGTGGGAGAGACTGAGAGGAAAGCTCACATTTACTTTTGGTACCAAAACCCTTAAATACTGGTAGTCTAACATTTTAAAATTTGAGGGTGTTTTTTGTACTTTTCAAGTATTGGTATCCCACACAACTCTAACAACTACAGTGTATTACCTTAGTTCTCAAATGACTTAACTGGCTGTCATTTGGGTTACAGAGTATGTGAGATGGATGATTTTCAAATTGTCTCTAAAGTGGTCAGTGGTTTTGCTTCCGTTACCTTACAGCATGCTTTTCAAGGTCAGTCCTAGGGAAACTCCAGGGGTTTTCTTTCCAACCAATTTCACAATTGGTGCATCCTTCATACTTTTAGTTGATCTCATGGTTTTGTTACTAAATTGACATAATTATACCTCTTTATCGTTCAGTGTTGTCAGCATTTAGATGCAATTAAGGGAGCACACTATACAGTGCAATAGTTCATTAAAAGAAAAATTACAAAAGAAACTTGTGTCTTGTGGAGATCAGCCTTGACACAGACAGGCAGACAGACACCAATGGTTCAGGCACCACACGTTTTATTTACAATAACTGTTTACAAGTGTCCCGCACACAAACCAGTGCCCCTGCACCACAAACCGTCAAGTCGCGGCTTCTCTTAAGTCCTCTTTTCCCCTCCTCCACTCCTCTCCTTCAAACTTTGTCCTCTTCCACCTGACTCCAACTGCCGCCTCCGATTGTGGTGGAAGTGCCGACGTCCAGGGCTTCACAGTCTTCTGAGCACCCCCTGGCGGTGGCCAAGGGCCCCTATAGTGTTGAGCTTCCATGCTCAATTCCCGTGGCCCCCACACAAACCAGGGCAGCTGCCCTCTCGTGGTCCGGGGCAGGCATAGTCCCTCTCCTGGGCCTTCTCGGCATCCCAGCTGGGCACAACCCCCACCCGCCCGCCACATTGCCTCTCCATCAGTTGAGACCCGTAGGGGCCAGCGGCCTGTCCCATGAGTTGGCGGGGAGCCAACACACTCCAGTCCAGGGCCCGGTCCTGCAAAACAAAAGCCAGAACAAGTGGCAAAAATGTTGCCTTGACACCACCACTCAGCATCTCTCCTCACTTTGTACAGGCAACGCTCCCCCTTCCGACCGGCACCCTGGCACTCACCACCACTTCGGCACCCCCTCCGAGGTTTCCATGCCCCCCAGACCAGGACATCTGACGGGACCACTCGCACCCCCCCATCTTCTCAGCTGCCTTCGGGGCTTCCCTCTGATACCGCAGAGGGCGGCCTGTCACTAGACGTGAGCTTCCAGCCTCACGTCCTCCCTTATCGGAGGAGCCGGCTTTCTTTCTCTGGGGCACTCTGACGGTTTGGGTCTCCCTATGGGAAAGGAAGAGACCCCATGCCATCTGCATCCCTGCAGAGCGGCAAGAGACCGACGCTGGCTCTGGGCGTAGGGCCCTTTTACACCTGGCACACATCAGCCGGTGTCCTGACTGCCCTCTTGTTCTCTCTGCCCTCAGTACACGATCGGCCATCACCGCCATGTCCACTATCGGAGCCCCTGCTACTTGAGTCCGATCAGAAACATGACAGCACCTTTCACTAGGGTCTCCCTTTCTTTTTATGGTGCCGGTTTCACCCACATGTACTGCTGCGTCTCTCCGGCTGGAGAATCCAGCGTTGTGCCACTTTGTCCACTGCCGTAGAGTCTTTATTGACACGATCGCCTTCCCCTCCAGCTTCTTCTCTGCTTCATGGAAGGCGCGCATTACTTGGAATAGTGACTCTGCAGGCTGAAGGCAATCCTTCAGCTCGTGTAGAGCCACAAGCAAGCACAGAACGTCAGCCAGCAGTGGACTTACCTTTTGCTCAGTCCTACGTGCCGGCGGTGTGCCGTGGAGCCTTTTCCCCAGCTCCTCCCCTGGCTCAGGACAGACATTCTTTGGTCCCGCCTCTGACCAATCATCGGCGAGCATGCAACACACACCATCCAATCACTCGCCAGCCTCGGGGAGGGACTTCCTGTCCCCCGTCACCCTGCTGTTCTGGTACCCGATGGAGAGGCAAGCCTGCCGGCAACTCTTCTGCCGCTGCGGCCTTCTGATGCGCAGCAGCTCCTCCTCCTCCCAAGTTTTGGCCACCACCGTCGTCTTGACATCACTCCCTGGATTGGTCTGCTTCGGCCACCGACGCAGGTCCAGGTAGTCCCCTGCTACAACACACAAAGGTAGTCCAGCCAAGCTGGCTCCCCAGGACCGGCTGCCGCTGGGGGACAGACTTACCTCTAGAACCCTGTCCTTCGGAAGAACCTTCTTCCATGTGGCCGCTCCTGCCACAGTGTGTCTCTGGCGCCGGCGTGCATCGGAGAGTCCGCTGCTTGCACGACTCTCATGTTCTTTGTCCTCCCCATTAGCACAGATGATGCTTCCATGGACCTTCAGCTGTCTTCTGGGTTAGTCGCTCCTGCGGGGTTGTGCGCGTACCGCTTCCGCGGTGCGTGTGTGGGTTGTCCTGCTGTGTCGGGCTGTCCACAAAATTATTTTTTGGATGGGCTCCCCACCAATTAACGGGCAGAAAGTCCCGCCTGGGATGCCATTGTTTAGATCAGCCTCGACACCATTGAATCAATGGTTCAAGCACCACCAAGGTTATTATAGTTAACGAAAACTAAAATCAAAACTGAAACTATTATTAAAAAAACATTTTTGTAAACTGAAATAAAATAATTAACAAAACCGAAATGAAAAACTAAAACTAAATGAAACTATCAAAGTAGCTGGAAAGAATAACTGAAATAAAATAATTTACTAAAAATAATTTTAGTTTTCGTTTTTGAATGAATATTCTTGCTGTTAGTTTTTAACCCTTATAACTTTTAACTCTAAAACTGAAAGTCATCCACCACGAGCCGCCCACATATATTCATCCAGCGAATAGCGGCTGGTGACAGAGGACGCGTGTTCACACAGCATTTGCGGTGACAGAGCAAGCGGAATACGTGCGTAAAGCCTGTGGAATGGAAAGAGATTTACGTGCCGCCTTTCTTTGCACTTGTTGTATTTCAAGATGTAATTCAAACGCCTGAAATCTGAATGTGCTGGTCAACAAAAACTTTACCATATGGACAGAAAAATCACGAGTGAGTAATGTTTCAGTGTATTTCTTAGGTGCCTGCTTTTTTTGACAGTAATTCACCTGCCACTTCACACACAGAGTATAGAGAAAGTATAGTAATCATGAAAAAAATTCAACCTCGACATTTTGATGAATCTTGACATTTTAGACCTTGAAAATTGAATGAAATTGGGCATGTGGTTGTTACACCAGAATTGTAGATCTGTATTAACTTTTGGGCCAAATCCATTAACCGGAAGTGGTACTTTACCTGAAGCACATTCTTGATTTTTTTTTTTTTTTTTTCATGCAGCTTCAGAGTCCGATTTATTCAATTTAACATTTATAATAAATGTACAATATATTATTAATTCGATTTGATTTGCTATTGATGATCCTTTAATGTACATAATATAATCATTGTCTTGCGGTTTACTCCTCAAATATCCATCCCCATATCTGAGTGCATAAGAAAGTCGAGGGGAGACCATTCCCGATTTTTGAAAATAAAACGGCACTAATCAAGAGACTGACAAGGTCGTTATACAAGATCAGCATATTGTTGCTGAGTTAGAAGAGAGTCTGCCAAGTGATGAAAAGCTAAACATACTAATGTTTTTTTGTATTTATTCTATATTTATTATTCATTTATGTTTTTTAGTTCATATTCACAGCTGAGAATACCTGATATTGTGAAAACAATCCAGTAGCAGAATTATGTTATGAAATATCTGTCCCCATTTTTTCAGTGTTTCTCTCCCTCAAAACAGATAGTTGAAATATCATATTCTTTTTGTTCTTAACATCAGCCATATCGTACATATTGCATACCAGGGATCTTTCCTGCCCTCCATCCAAACCTGCTGGGATAGGCTCCAGGTTTCCTGTGAGCCTGCTCTGGATAAACAGGTTTAGATAATGTATATATTGTTCTCAATCTCAGATACTGTCTCTGTAATTTTGTGCCTGTCCATACTCTTATTACCTGCTCTGCTCATTATGGGTTTACTGTTCTTATGCATGAGCTATTCAAGTCTCACTGCCCCTAACCTTCACACTACATGCTTGGTTTTCTTTGCTTCCCTCAATACAGTTAGGTTGGGTATGCACCCTGATTCAAGCCTAAGACCCCTGTTCTTCCTTAGCCCCCGTGATTGTCATGGTCACACCTGTTAGAACACAGTAGAATTTCTTATATTTTTTTTATATCTCTTCGGGCCTACAGGTGCAAAATTGTGTCTATAAATTGTTTGTGCCTGAGATGAAATCAGAGATCAAGATGGCTGGAGAAAATAACAAAGCCCAGTGTTTGAGATTTTTGAATGCAATATTAAAGGCATTCATTATAAGCACATTGTCGCTGAAGTGATATGTTGTGTGGTATAGACATTTAGAGTTAAAAAAAACAAAAAAAAAAACTCAAACCTTAAAATTCACATAGATTTCATTACAAAGTTGCCCATTCTGGGCAATAAAAGGAAAAGAAAAAAGTGCCAACAATCAGCACAGATTTGTTCAGCACAAATAACATAGCAAATATTTCAACAATTATAAAATTGTGTAAAAATGTTCATATTCAGTACCTGGTTTTGATTATACTTGTTTTTATCAGACAAAAACAAAACCAAATGGTAACGTGTGTTGTGTAGTGTAGTAAGCTTACACTAACATTAAACTCGTATTATATCCAAACCCATTAAGTGTACAGTTGTCTTATTGTTACACAAAAGCTAAACCCCATAGAAGCTCTTTAACCATACTATACAGTAATTACTAAAACTGAAACTAATGTATATAAAAATGAAATATAAATGTCTTTGTAAAATAAAAACTGAATTAAAACTAAAAATACATGATGAAGTAAAACTAAACTGAATTTCCAAGTAAGGTCAGAAAAAATATAGAAATAAAAACTAATATAAAAAGGCAAAACTATAATAACCTTGAGCACCACACACGTTTTATTTACAATAACTATTTACAAGTGTCCCGCTGCCTCCACTCCTCTCCTCCAAGCTTCGTCCTCTTCCACCCGACTCCAGCTGACGACTGGAGGGAGGCGGCCCCTTTTATGTCCACCCGGACGTGCTCCAGATGCCTCCTGATGAGCTTCCTGCGGCATTTCCTGGTGATAGCAGAGCCTTTACCTAAAGTGCCAAAACTGTGGAATCCCTTGCAGGAAGAAATTAATTGGTCACTCAAATAATTATCAGTTTTGCCTTTGATTTATATCAGTAATTAATTAAATAATTTAGAAAGGCTGACACTTTACCTCCTACACAGAGAGATGAGGAAAATAGTCTTTGGCCATTACACTTATATCAAGGTAACTAAAGCACACTCTTGATAACACTAGAATCGTTGTAGGATTGTAACAGCAAACTAAACCCTGCTTGTAGGTGATGGACAGAATAACACTACTATAAGCAGGTACTGGATTTGTAGTAGCCTTGATACAATCGCCAAAGGTTACAGCTTCCTTCAAAACTAACTACATTCATTTCTCTCCTTTTTTTTTTTTTTTTTTTTTTTGAGGAGCCAAAAAGAAGACAGCCCACTCTCTGATTCCACTTTTGGTAAGCTGAAAGCTGACAATCTATTCTGTTTATGACCAGAAAGCTGAACTACCGCTTAGATTGAGATGAGAAGACGTCCACTTTCTATGGAGTAAAGAGCTCACAAACTTTCTTTGGCCTGTCAGATGCTCTCCTCTAGAGCCATGGTGCTGGACACCCTGAACTAGCTCTAAGATTCACAGTAACTGAATACTGAGATGACTTAGAAGCAACATTATTTCAAGAAGGGAACTTCAGCACCTACACTCATGTGCTAGAAACAGTAACTGTTTTCCTTTTGAAGATGCAGAGGGCACAGCAAAGAGCTTAACAGTGAGCAAGGAAAAACAGCATCACAGCACATCATGAACAAAGGACTACGTAAGAAAAGACAAGGAGTGCACTGCAACACAAGCAGATTTCTGCAGTTGAAGCTGGAGCAACAGCAACAAGAATAATTCCGGACATCATCCTTAAAGACTAGGTATCGTAAAATTGTTTATCTGTGCCAATATAAACTAGAACTCTAAACAGTCCGTAAAACAGTCAACCTTTTCTGTGTTAGATGTTTGTCTGTCTTGCATTCTGACTTCTATGTCAATATACTGTATATGCAGTTTTCACATTTCTGTAATCCTTGTGTTTATAAATAAATTGCATTATTCTTTTTCTTAACACTAGAATCCCTGAAGCCTACAAAAATATTCGTAATGCCGGGCCTCCTTAAATTCCCTTGCACCTCCTTATCAGCACCTTCATTTTGCAAATGTGTCTGTCAGCACAAGTAGTAAGCAGCCTGCTATCCCATCCCCCACTGTGTCAGCTGAAGTCGGACTCAAAATTCTCACAGCTGAAGTCTCTTTATCTGGGAGTTAGGTGTCTGGAATTGTATAGGGTAAATAATATATCGTTATTTGGAATACATACATTTCATGTGTGTTCTGTGTCTACAACAATTTGTGTAAATGTAGGATGACAGGAAATCCAAGGCAAAAAATGTTGAACACATAACTAAAACAAACTTTTTTGTGTTGTAGTAATAATGACAAAATGCTGAAGTGAAGTGTATAATGCATGAAGATCAAAGCTGTTTGTATGGAGTCCAAATATCAACTAAATACTTTCAGAAAAGGTATAACAAAAAGGTATAAAAAAGTGTTATATTTAAGAATATAACTGAAGAAAAAGAAATTACTCAATTTACATGTTGCTGTCAATGCATAAGAACTGAAACTGAAATATCAATTGATACAAAGTAGACACATCTGCTTGGCCGGTGTAAAGGTAAGAACTGCTGTGTCTTAATTAAGAGGTTGTAGGTTTGATCCCGGGTACTCCTCGCATTTACTGTTTTGAGCAGTGAGATGCTATATAAATATTACTGTTCTATAATAAAAACATACATTTGATTTGTGTCTAACACCCGGTGTAAATTTTTGCTACTTGCAAAAGGTAGTGTTTTTTTTTTGTTTTTTTTTAATTCAGTTTTATTCTCTCAGTCATGTTCACATGGTATAACGAACTTGCCTTCTTTCTCTCTTGAGTCGATGTTATTTATCTCCATTCTTTTCACAAGAGCAGTGATGACCACAGTTGGTGCTGTGGTTGATGCCTGGTTAGATCTATTTGCAGTACCGGAAATCAAACGTACAATGTTATCAGACCATCATGCAGCACTTGCGCTTTGACAACAAGGACACCCGTGCTGAATGTGTGAAAAAAAGACAAATTTACTGCAATCTCGGACATCTGGCAACATTTTGTTGAGAACTGTGTTTTGAGTTACAACCCAGGGCAACATATTAATGTTGATGAGCAGCTGTTTCCAACTAAGGTCCCTTGTCCTTTCTTGCAATACGTCTCAGCCAAGCCTAAAATACTTGGGATAAAGTTTTTGATTGAGGCAGATTTAGAGACAAAGTACATGTGCAATGCCGCTTCTTATTTAGAAAAAGATCCTGGTCTTCCCACAGGAGAAAGACTTTCTGAGACTGTAAGACATAAAGTTTATGGAGCCGTTTCTGGACAAAGGCAGAACCATAACAACAGATAGCTTTTTAATGTTGCTTTTGCTGGCTGACACACAGCAACATAACTCTGCTTGGCACCATAAATAAAGTGAAATGGGAACTTCCACCTGCAGCTAAAGTCACTTCAGTACAAGATCAATTCTACACGCTAGTGTTTATATCTGGCAGTGCCATGCTGATGGTGTATGTGCCCAAAAGAAGTCTCTGTATTTTCAGTACCATGCACAATAACGTGGAAAAAAACACAGTCGCAGACTACAACCACATAATGGTATGTGAATGAATTTAATGTTGCATCAGTGCCACAGTGTCTTCTGATATGTACTATTTAGGTCATAAAATGATTTGTTTAAAATGTCATATTTATTTATGTCTGTTTTTTTTTTGTCCGTGAGGCGTTGACATCATGGACCAGAAGGTGTGTGCTAATTCAGTGCAAACACGCAAGAAAAGTCGATGTAAAAAAAAAAAAAGGAAACATATTTGACGAATAAGCTACTGTTCAAAGACCTCTGCCTCTCCTGGAAAGACAACTCATGTTCAAATGACATAGCATTTTCAAATAATGATGTTTTCATTCATTGATGTGTTTGTGCATGCACGAGTGAAAGCGAGAGAGGCAGAGACAGATTTTATGTCACTCAAGCGTTTACTGGAATATAAAATAAACACTTTTGCAAAGGTTTAATGAAACAATTGTGCATATATTCAAGAATAAAACTGAATAAAAAAAAAAAATGTTTAAACAAGATACACCAAGGAGACATGATTTCACCAACATTTGTGTGTCAGCTTATATCCCTTCAGCAATATCTTTTACAAGTACCATAAAATTACACTGGCTGTTACAGACTCAAATCAAATGTATGTTTTTATTATATAACAGTAATAATTATATAGCATTTTGCTACTCAAAACAGTAAATGCAAGGAGGACCCGGGATTGAACCTGCAACCTTTTGATTATGAGATAGCAGTGCTTACCTTAACACCAGCCAAGCAGATGTGTCTACTTTCATATTGATTGATATTTGGGCTTTGGTTTTCACACTTTGACAGCAACACGTAAATTGTTATATTCTTGAATAAAAGCGCACTTGTTTTTTTTATACCTTTTGCGAAAGTATTTATATGATATTTGGACTTCAGTCTTCATACATTATACGCTTCACATCAGCATTTTGTCATTATTACTATAACACAAAAAGTTTCTGTTTTAGTTATGCGTTCAGCATTTTTTGCCTCGGATTTATTGTCACACTACATTTACACGGATCGTTGTAGACACAAAACACACATGAAATGTATGTATTCCAAATAACAATATATTATTTACCCTATACAATTCCAGACACCTAACCGTGAGAATTTTGCATCTGACTTCAGCTGACTTGGAGGATAGGATAGCAGTCTGCTAGCTGCTTGTGCTGATTGACACATTTGCAAAATGAAGGTGCTGATGAGGATGTGCAAGGGAATTTAAGGTGGCCCAGCATTACAAATATTTTTGTAGGCTTCAGGGATTCTAGTGTTAAGAAAAAGAATAATGCAATTTATTTACAAACACAAGGATTACAGAAATGTGATAACTGCATATATATTGACAAGTCAGAATGCAAGACAGACAAACATCTAACACAGAAAAGGTTGACTGTTTTACTGACTGTTTAGAGTTCTAGTTTATATTGGCACAGATAAACAATTTTACGATACGTAGTCTTTAAGGATGATGTCCGGACTTGTTGCTGCTATTGTTGCTCCAGCTTCAACTGGAGAAATCTGCTTGTGTTGGAGTGCACTCCTTGTCTTTTTTTTACGTAGTTATTTGTTGTGTTGCTGCTGATAGGCTCTTTGCTGTGCCATCTGCAACTTCATATGGGAAGGTGGTAATGTTTCTAACAAAAGAATGTAGGTAATGTTCCCTTCTTGAAATAATGTTGCTTCTAAGTCTTCTCAGACAGTATTCAGTTACTGGCACAGAGCCTGACTTGGTAGAGTGGATATTAGAGCTAGTTCAGGGTGTCCAGCACCATGGCTCTATTGGAGAGGATCTGACAGGCCAAAAAAAGTTTATGAGCTCTTTACTCCATAGGAAATGTATGACTTCTGACCCAATGTGAGTGGCAGGTCAGCCTTCTGGTCATAAACAGAACAGATTGTTAGCTTTCAGCTTCTTAAAAGTGGAACCAGATAGTGGGTTGTCTTCTTTTTGGCTCCCCCAAAAAAACAGAGAGATGAATGCAGTTAGTTTTGAAGGAAGCTGTAACCTCTGGTGATTGGATCAAGGTTACTACAGATCCAGTGCCTGCTTATAGCAGTGTTATTTTGTCCATCACATACAAAAGGGGTTTAGTTTGCTGTTGCAATCCTACAATGAATATCCATTTCAGCACCTCTATAGAGGTGTCAACTCTGATTTACACCTTTGTTGTTAGATGAAGTACAGAACTGAACAAAGTGTTGATGTGACATGTACTTCAGCCATTTAATCTGGAATGTAGGTTGGGGGGGGGGGGGGGCGGCTTGCAGCTGGACTTCTGCATCCCTGTTAAATCTGCTGTCTTATGAGGCCTTGTGTACCACTAAAAAACCTAGTAGAATGGGTAGTGCCCACTTTCTCCTACACCACTACCAAAATTGGAGAAGTCTCATCAGTCACAGTCAAAGCCTTGTTTTAGTTGGACCTACTGCTGAGGCTATTCATATTGCCTTTCAGTTAACTATAGTAATTAATTTGACTGGCCATTAGAACATTAAAATAGTCTAGACAAGAACAGGCTATTCAGCTCATTAAATCTTGCAAGCTTCTTCCAAAGTAATATCAAGTCAAGTTTTGAGAGTTCCTACTCTCTACCACACTACATGGTAACTTATTTCAAGTGTCTGTGGTTCACTGTGTGAAGAAAAACTTCATAATGTTTGTGTGGAATTTACCCACAGCAAGTTTCCAACTGTGTTCCAGTGTTCTTGATGAACGCATTTTAAAATAAGTCTCTATCCACTGTACTAATTGTCTTCATAATTTTAAATGCTTCAGTCATGTCTCCTTTTAATCTCCTTTTGCTTAAACTAAAAAGGCCCAGCTCTTTTAATCTTTCTTTATAGGTCATACCCTGTAGCCCTGGAAACAGCCTAGTCACTCATCTTGGGACTTTTTTTTTTTTTTTTTTTTTTTTTTTTTTAAAAGTACGGCTATGTCCTTTTTGTATCCTGGAGACCAAAGCTACAGTTAGAAAAAAGTTGTCTCTGTCCAAATATTTATGGACCTAAGTTTGGTTCTGTACATTACCACAATGAATTTTAAATGAAACAACTCGGATGCAGTTGAAGTTCAGAGTTTCAGCTTTAATTCAGTGGGGTGAACAAAATGATTGCATAAAAATGTGAGGCAACTAAAGCATTTTTTTAACACAATCCCTTCATTTCAGGGGCTCAAAAGTAATTGGACAATTGACTCAAAGGATATTTCATGGGCAGGTGTGGGCAAGTTTGTCGTTATGTCATTATCAATTAAGCAGATAAAAGGACTGTAGTTGATTTGAGGTGTGGTGCTTGCATGTGGAAGATTTTGCTGTGAACAGACAACATGCGGTCAAAGGAGCTCTCCATGCAGGTGAAAGAAGCCATCCTTAAACTGCGAAAACAGAAAAACGCCATCTGAGAAATTGCTACAATATTACCAGTGGCAAAATCTACAGTTTGGTACATCCTGAGAAAGAAAGCAAGCACTGGTGAACTCAGCAACGCAAAAAGACCTGGACGTCCACGGAAGACAACAGTGGTGGATGATCGCAGAATCATTTCCATGGTGAAGAGAAACCCCTTCACAACAGACAACCAAGTGAACAACACTCTCAAGGCGGTAGGCGTATCGATATCCAAGTCTACCATAAAGAGAAGACTGCATGAAAGTAAATACAGAGGGTGCACTGCAAGGTGCAAGCCACTTATAAGCCTCAAGAATAGAAAGGCTAGATTGGACTTTGTTAAAGAACATCTAAGAAAGCCAGCACATTTCTGGAAAAACATTCTTTGGACAGATGAAACCAAGATCAACCTCTACCAGAATGATGGCAAGAAAAAGTATGGAGAAGGCGTGGAACAGCTCATTATCCAAAGCATACCACATCATCTGTAAAACACGGTGGAGGCAGTGTGATGGCTTGGGCGTGCATGGCTGCCAGTGGCACTGGGACACTAGTGTTTATTGATGATGTGACACAGGACAGAAGCAGCTGAATGAATTCTGAGGTGTTCAGAGACATACTGTCTGCTCAAATCCAGCTAAATGCAGTCAAATTGATTGGGCGGCGTTTCATGATACAGATGGACAATGACCCAAAACATACAGCCAAAGCAACCCATCCATCCATCCATTTTCTAACCCGCTGAATCCGAACACAGGGTCACGGGGGTCTGCTGGAGCCAATCCCAGCCAACACAGGGCACAAGGCAGGAAACAATCCTGGGCAGGGTGCCAACCCACCGCAGAGCCAAAGCAACTCAGGAGTTTATTAATGCAAAGAAGTGGAAAATTCAGTCACCTGATCTTAACCCAATTGAGCATGCATTTCACTTGTTGAAGACTAAACTTTGGGCAGAAAGGCCCACAGACAAACAGCAACTGAAAGCCGCTGCAGTAAAGGCCTGGCAGAGCATTAAAAAGGAGGAAACCCAGCATCTGGTGATGTCCATGAGTTCAAGACTTCAGGCTGTCATTGCCAGCAAAGGGTTTTAAACCAAGTATTAGAAATGAACATTTTATTTCCAGTTATTTATTTATTTATGAAGGGATTGTGTTAAAAAAATGTTTTAGTTGCCTCACATTTTTATGCAATTGTTTTGTTCACCCCACTGAATTAAAGCTGAAAGTCTGCACTTCAACTGCATCTGGGTTGTTTCATTTAAAATTAATTGTGGTAATGTACAGAACCAAAATTAGAAAAAAGTTGTCTCTGTCCAAATATTTATGGACCTAACTATATATACAGTACTCTAGGATGAGGCCTCACCAGTACTTTATAAAGCTTGAGCATAATGTCCTTGGACTTGTACTTTGCTTGTTGTTCTATGTAACCTAAGATTCTGTTAGCTTTGTTAATGGCTTCTGAATACTGTCTGGTAGTTGGTAGTGACAAGTCCACTATGACAACTAAATCCTTCTCGTCTACTTTCGATTTTCGGACCGTCTATTGTTATATTCAAACATAACATTTTTTCTGTAATGTAAGTAAATGTAATCTGCTGTTCAAGTCCCTCTCTAATGATTCAACGTATTCTGGATTATGGTATCATTGGCAGACTTAACTAGATTGTTATTTATATTCTTATCTAAATTAATATCTATCCAAATTTCTACCTGGGGATGAATAAAGTTCTATCTAGCTAAATCATTTATATATATATATAATTAAATATATATATAATTAAAAATAGCAGCAGCCCTTGCCTGATCCCTGTGGGACAACACTATTAACGTCACCCAATTCTGACGAGGTTCCTTGTACTGTAACCCTCAGCTTCATGTGTCTGAGCCAATTTTGAAACCATCTGTACTCTACACCCTGAGCTCCCACTTGTTTTAGTTTAATGTTCAGCCTATCCAGTAGCGTGTGGACGTCGTTCCATAGTATTTCATCACAAAGGCTCTTGTGTGTCCCTGACAGAACTGCATTAATAGCACTTGAAAGGGTCTCCACGGATCCAGCTTTGAATCAGGTCCACTAAGCCCTGGATCTGTCCTCATACTGGGCGGTCTGGACCAATATGCCACAGCTGAAACTGGTGCCCCTTGACCACCAGGCTCACAGCCGTGCGGAGGAGGATCTGTTGCTTCAGGCAGTCATAATTATTAAGCCTTTCGGGAGGGAGATTCCATACAGCTTGGAGGGCTTTTCCGGTTAAAAATGGGGCCAAAATAACTGCCCAGACTCCCCTGTCCCAGCACATCAATGTTGCCATATGTTTAAAGCAGAATAGGAAACACTCAAGAGTTGTCTGAGAGAGCCGTCTTCGGCAGCACATCTCGTGGCCGTGCCAGGGTAGGGATGGCCTCTGGAACCTCATGTTGTTCCACGAGTTGCTGTACTTCTTGGGGATCCATCGGTGCAAGGACCCCACTTCTTGGTACCATGTGACATGTGATTCCCTGTCTTGCACCCTAAAACATGAGTCTGAGTCTCAGTATTTTAGCAAAACCAGCTTTATTCAGCTCTTCAATACAAAGACACGGCAATCAGGCAGGGAGGGTCATGGCCAAGTAATACTATTTCCTGCATTTATAATGTTCCTTGCATCCTTGCATCGATAGACAGGCGGTTATAGTGTGACCACGGTCAGCTTGGATTTGCTTTTACAGTGAGCCGCTGCAGCAACGGGAGCCTGCAGTTGCCCCAGCAACAGATAAGCTGTCTTCCACAGATGTGACAATCGCACTTCAGGACGCTCTTCAGCATGTGTCCCATTGTGGTGTTTCTGAAAAGAGTTTAGAAACCGTACAATTTATATTCCTTCACCTCCTCTTTGATTGTTCTTTTTACTACTAAACTACATATCTAACTGCCTTTTAGATCCCCTAATATCCGTCTTAATGGTTGCCCTCGTGATCTCATACCCCCTACAATTCACATTCGTGTTTTAAGTCTTACAGGCCTTGTACAGCCGTTTTTTCCTTTGCAGCTTCTTTTTCAACTCTTTATTAAACAACTGCAGTTATTTTTAAATTTCCTGTTCCACTGCTACATGACTTTCTCCACACTTGCAAGCATATCCCAGTCCATCCTTCTTAGACTTCGCTGCATCTGTTCAAAATATGCCCTACCAAAGTTAAACATAACAGTTTTGGTCTTTGCATCCTCACTCTTCTAAAATACTGAGAATTGTATTATATTATGGTTGCTTGATCCTAGTGATTCAATCACCTCTACACCCTCAGTTCTGTTTTGATTATTGCAAAATGCTAACTCTAGACTGGCTTCCCACCATGTTGGTGCTTTAACATACTGTGTTAAAAAAAAAAAAAAAAACAGTCACTGATTATATCTGAAAACTCTTGTGCTCTACTATTTGCAAGGTTAGTGCAAATAATATTCAGGTAGTTAAAGTAGGGGGGACCATAATATACCCCTGTAAACTTGTCCTTTTATTATTACTGAGAAGAAGCGCATTGAAATTACTGTCTGCTGGGTTCTGTAACACATTCCTAAATTAAGGTCTCTTTCCCTAATGCTTTCCAGATAAATCCATTCATCCTCAATAAGATAGGGTTCATTGTCCAGCTGAAGAGGACTTGCAATTAAATTATGTTTGACATAAACACCCACCCTCCTTTTTGGTTCTGTTTATCCTTCCTAAATGTGTGTATCCCTCTATATTATATACATCCCCATCTTTGTTATTTAGCCAGGTTTCTGTTATTGCTGTTATATCAGAGTTAAGCTGTACAGTAATCCCTCCTCCATTGCGGGGGTTGCGTTCCAGAGCCACCCGCGAAATAAGAAAATCCGCGAAGTAGAAACCATATGTTTATATGGTTATTTTTAAATTGTCATGCTTGGGTCACAGATTTGCGCAGAAACACAGGAGGTTGTAGAGAGACAGGAACGTTATTCAAACACTGCAAACAAACATTTGTCTCTTTTTCAAAAGTTTAAACTGTGCTCCATGACAAGACAGAGATGACAGTTCCGTCTCACAATTAAAAGAATGCAAACATATCTTCCTCTTCAAAGGAGTGCCTGTCAGGGGCAGTGACTGTCACAGAGATAGAGAGAAAAGCAAACAAATCAATAGGGCTGTTTGGCTTAAGTATGCGAAGCACCGCGGCACAAAGCTGTTGAAGGCGGCAGCTCACACCCCCTCCGTCAGGAGCAGACAAAGAGAGAGAGAGATAGAGAGAGAGAGACAGAGTTTGTTTTTCAAGCACAAATCAATACGTGCCCTTCGAGCTTTTAAGTATGCGAAGCACCGTGCAGCATGTTGTTTCAGGAAGCAGCTGCACAAAAGATAGCAACGTGAAGATAATCTTTCAGTATTTTTTAGACGAGCGTCCGTATCGTCTAGGTGTGCGAACAGCCCCCCTGCTCAATCCCCCTACGTCAGGATCAGAGAAAGTCAGCGCAAGAGAAAAGTAAGCTGGGTAGCTTCTCAGCCATCTGCCAATAGCGTCCCTTGTATGAAATCAACTGGGCAAACCAACTGAGGAAGCATGTACCAGAAATTAAAAGACCCATTGTCCGCAGAAACCCACGAAGCAGCGAAAAATCCACGATATATATTTAAATATGCTTACATATAAAATCCGCGATGGAGTGAAGCCGCGAAAGGCGAAGCGCGATATAGCGCAGGATTACTGTATATAAGTCCATCTCACTTGTTTTATTTTTGATTTTTCTAGCAATAAGGCAAGCTATTTTTAATGCTACTCATTTTACTTCTGCAGTTAAACTTTGGGTTAGAATTTACAATACTATGTATATTTATTTATACACTATTGTTTGTTCCTTCATGTACAGTTTTAAACCTGGTCTGTCCTAAACTCCCTGCCTCCCTCATTCCCTAGTTTTAACAATCCTCGACTAACCTACTCATATGCCTCCCCAGCACATTATTTCCCCTCTGGTTCAGATGTAACTAGTTGTGGCGGAACAGGTCCCATCTGTTCCGAAGGGATTCCCAATTCTCCTTAAACCTATACCATTCTGCCCTACACCAAGATTTCAGCCACATATTAAGCCTTCTAGTCTCTACAATCTTAACTGGACTGACATATTGCATAAGCTGAACTTCAGAGAAGACTACCTTGTGAGTTTTGTTCCTCAGCCTGGCACCTACCTCTTTAAATTTGGATTGCAGCACTGACACACTGCCCTTATTTGTCCATATTAGAACAAATGACATAAAGACAAATGAATCCACCCTTTTCTGCCCAAGAGCCTTCAAACCCTTCAAGGGATGTCTCCCACCTATGCACACCGTGCAGAAATTGCTGACTCTGGAACAAACCTGTACTTCAGTGGCCCTAATAATCGAGTCGTCAACTATCATTACCTCTCTCTTTGTGGAAACTGGTTTTGAGGTGGCCCGTCGGGTATTCTCGTACCTGCCTACCACCTGAGAACCTTGACATGTCCAATTCTGGGGTTGATGCTCCTGGACAGTGTGCACCCTTTGCCTTGTACCTTGTGACCATGACCCACTGCGGAAGAAAATTCCCTGAGGAAGACAGGAATAGTTCAATCAATTAGATTTTTTATTCTGTCACAGATGAGTACATGGATTCTATGTTGTAAGGCAGAAGAGCAAAGTTACATTTTTTCTATTGGCTTTTTATAATTTCTTCTTCTTCCCCCTTCCCCTTATTTATAAAAAAAAAAACAAAAACATTAAAGTTTTTTAATAAGCATTTTATTTTATTACGCTAATGGGCCATCTGTTCTTATTTTTTTCACTTGTCAGATAGACTGTAAAGAAGGAAAGGTAATTTTTCCTGTGTCAAATAGACACGTTCCTAAAGAAACTGGAAATATTCCTAGGTCAGCTTATTGTACCCTTTCTTATGACAGACGCCTGTATGAATAACCTGCCGTTATAGCAAAATTGCTTTGTCAGCTATTAACCCTAAGTAGCTTGCAAGCAGTTAATTTTTCTTTCACACCACTTACGAGGGGGGACCCAAAAATAACCGAAATTTTGTTGTTGTTAGGTTGGTACTTGTAGTACGTGGTTGGGCCGCTAGGGCGATCTAGTTACACTCCTCACAAGTCAGTCTGCCAAGTGCCATCAGTCTGGAAGGTTGTGCTTGTGTTCAGTGAATTTTTTTGTAAAAGTAGGTTGCGCAACAGTGTGAGAAGGAAACGCCCTGATTTGTGGGAGTCGGGCGATTGGTTCTTTCATCATGACAACGCTCCATCTCACACTGCTCTCAGCATTCACCAATTTTTGGCAAGAAACGGTATGACAACCCTGAACCACCCACCCTACTCACCGGATTTAGCTCCGTGTGATTTCTTTTTGTTCCCTCGGATGAAAAAACACTTGAAAGGAAGGCATTTTGCTGATGTTGAAGAGGTAAAACAAGAAACGACCAGAGCATTAATGGGCATTACTTCAGACGAATTTAAAAAATGTTTCGAACAATGGAACAAACGGTTAGATAAGTGTATTTCCGCCAATGGAGAGTACTTTGAAGGAGACTAATTGTAGTTTGTACAGAAAATTAAATTAAACATGTTTTAAAAATATTTCCGGTTATTTTTGGGTCCCCCCTCGTATATCTCTACCTGTCTGGTTTAGAGTCTCCTCCCGCACCACCTTAGGGGTGAACACTATCTCTCTAAAGCAGTGCTCCGCAACCTTTTCTCACCTACGACACACCAACGTTCTTCCTAGAATTCCGCGGCACATCAAAAGCCAAAATATATAGCAGTGACGTAGCAGGGGGGTGGCGG
This sequence comes from Erpetoichthys calabaricus, assembly GCF_900747795.2. Taxonomy (NCBI): domain Eukaryota; kingdom Metazoa; phylum Chordata; class Cladistia; order Polypteriformes; family Polypteridae; genus Erpetoichthys; species Erpetoichthys calabaricus. Next base: position 41,023,178 of record NC_041408.2, read on the forward strand.
GGTTTTGTCCGCTCCAAGCGGCAGCTATTTAGAGGCGTCCAAACTACTGTTGTTTCCTTTTTTTTTGTTACTTTTAGGAGGCGCAAAAAAAATTTCTTTCAGCTTTGGGGCGTCACATTTTTCACCGCCCTGGGCAACATGATCTCCAGCTACGCCACTGATATATAGATATTACCGTATTTTTCGGACCATAAGACGCACTTTTTTCCCCCCAGAATTGGGGGGAAAAAGTCCCTGCGTCTTATGGTCCGAATATAGCCTAAACATGTGCTGTAAAAAAAAAATTTTCAACTTGCCCGGCTCTGTGCTCCATTCCCGCCGCGGCCGCCCGCCCCGCTCACTGGAGTCAGGTGCTGCTGCTGCCCTGTGGTAGTAGTAGTACCGTACCTGCTTCCATGATCATTCCTGCTGGCTGCAATGCTCCATTCCCGCCCGCACCGCTCACTGGAGTCAGGCGCTGCTGCTGCCCTGGTACAGACGTGGTAGTAGTAGTACCGTACCTGCTTCCATGATCATTCCTGCTGGCTGCAATGCTGCATTCCCGCCCCTACCCGCAACGCTCACTGGAGTCAGGGGACTGGACTCTAACTGGTACAGTGTAGTGTACGGTGACGGTCCCTTCCTTGATCCTGCAGTCTGCATGCATCATCATTCATCGATTCCCATCCGCCTCAGCTGGTGTCCGCCCGCTTCCGGGATCAGAACCAGCGTGAGGCGCACATGTGACCTCCCTCCTGTGAGAACACGTGTGCGCCTCACGCTGGTTCCAATCCCGGAAGTGGGGGAAACCAGCTGAGGCAGGACAGGAGTTGCGAGTCGAGCGCCACCACTGCACACACCAGTGAAATACGAATAGAGGTAAATGACAAGTGAAATGACTGAGTGAAGGTAAAAGCGCAAGAATATGCATACAAATAGAAACCCTAATACAGTGGAACCTCGAGATACGATCACCTCTGTATACGAGAAATTCAAAATACGAGGAAAGTATGAGCGAAAATTTCTGATCTAAATGCGAGCATTGGCTTGCGTAACGAGCCACGAGCCAGGCTGTGGGTATAGCTCTCAGCTTAGCGAGGGGGCGTGGTAGCAGTTGCGAGCCGCGATCTGCGGTGTCTGCGTTTCTCACTTAAGTGCACAGGTGGGAAACTGCCCACATCCATGATTGTTCCTGTGGCTGATGGGCTGCAGCTGCCATGTCCTCCCCGCATATATAGAGAAGCGCGAGCCGGTTAAGGGGGAGAAGAAGTGAGAGAGAGAGAGAGAGAGAGCAAGCAAGCAAGCAGGAGAGCAGGCTCGCGTGTAGCTGAACAGTGAGCTGAACAGGCGAGCCAAACAGCTGAAGCAGGACGGTGTAGAGAAGGTCAGCGAGTGTCTCGCCTAGATTCTGACTCTAGCGATGAGGAGTTCTTGGGGTTCTCATAAAACAAGCAGAACCTAAAAGAGCGTAACTGTTCAACTTTATTCTATTTTATTACTGAAGTCTCTCGTTATTGTGTTTTACAGTAATTTTGTCTTTTGCTGACTGTATTTGTTAATAATGGTTCTAAATGCTGCTGTTCACTTTACAGGGTTGATTACATGTGTTTATGACTGTGATGTTGGGTTTTAATGCACATAAAATGTTTTAAGACATCAGAATCTTTTTTTTCTTCATTTCCCTTCTCTAAAAACTGGTGCGTCTTATGGTCCGGTGCGTCTTATGGTCCGAAAAATACGGTAATTTAATACACAAATTTTACAATAAATTTTCATTTTTTATTATAAGTATACATTTATTATAAGTATACATACATAAAAACTATACTATTTTTACTTTTATGCAATCTTAATAATTATTATAACATAATGACTGATTAATGTGATACCTGCGCTTGTTTCAATGAACACAAAAGTTTTATATTCGGCTCAATATTTGACAGCGCAACCCGAAGTTCTTGGTCAAGATCTTTTAAGCATGACCGCTTATCATTTTTAATTAACACAAGAGTTGAAAAACTTTGCTCACATGAATATGTCGTCGAAAATGGAAGTAGTGTTAGGATGGCCTTGTCAGAAATGCGAGGATATTCTTTCTTAACGGAAATCCAGAAAACATCTAATGGAACTTCGGTGAAATGAAGTTTTAACGTCCCGTCATTACTTAATTCTATAAATTCCTCTCGAATTTGCAGTGACAGTGCTTCCGTAGAATTTATTGCATTGGTTGCAAAAGGATTTCGAATCCAATCGTATTGTTCCGTATTAATAGAATAAAAATAGTGATCAAATTTCTGCTGAAGCATACTTAAATGTTGTTGGGCCAAATCCACAATTGCTTGTTTTCAGTTGTACTATGGTTGGTTCTTTGGTACATTTCTAAACATCCTTTTTGCAACTCTTCCTGCCAAAGTTCGAGTTTTTTTTTTGAACCCCTGTAATTTATCGGAGCACGTCAATATATTCTCATTCCGTCCTTGCATTTTTTTATTAAGTTCATTCAGATGCTCGAATATATCAGCCATGTATGCAAGTTTGGCTATCCAGTAATCATCATCGAGGCGCTGGTATAGTTCGGGCATATTTTGATCTAAAAGAAACTCACGCACCTCGTAGCGAAGCTGAAACAATCTAGCCAAAACTTTGCCTCGGGATAGCCAACGAACTTCAGTATAAAACAATAAGGATTCATATTCGGCTCCCATTTCTGCACAGAGTATTCCAAAGATTCGCGAATTTAGGGCTCTCGATTTAATTATGTTTATGATTTTAATGCATTCATTCATCGTGTTCAAAAGTTCCTCTGGCAAATTCTTGACCATCAATGCTTCTCGATGTATGCAGCAGTGTGTAATTTGTATTATAGGATTTTTTTGTTTTACACAGGAGACAAAACCTTTTTTACTACCCGTCATTGCCGCGGCGCCATCCGTGCAAATAGCAATGCAATTGCTCCATTGAATATTATATATTTTGAAGAAATCATCGGTTACTCGGAAAATTTCTTCACCGGTAGTTCGCTCTGGAACCTCCTTACAAAATAAATAATGTTCTTTAATAAAGTCCTCGTCAACGAAACGTACAATAGCTATCAGTTGTGCTTTATTTTTAATATCGGTTGATTCGTCGATTTGAAGCGCAAATTTTTCAGCCAATATCAGTTTTCTAATCAGTGTTCCTAAAATATCGCTTGACATGTCGTGAATACGTCTTTTAACAGTATCGGCAGACAACGAAACTTTATTCACTTCCTTAACTTCATTGGGCCCAAGCATAAGTCGAACAATTTCCATGCATGCTGGTTTAATAAATGTTTCCCCGATAGTATGTGGTCTTTTCTGACGTGCAATTAATTTTGCAACATGGTAGCTAGCTTCTAAGGCCTTTTCAGAAACCGTAACGGCCGATTTCATAAATTGCTTCTGTTTTTGATTTTGTTCTAAGCGCCTCTGAAAATATTGTTTGTCTTTTTTGGCGTAACTGGGATGGTTTGAATTTAGATGGCGATTTAGTTTACTGGGTGCCATTGCCTTGTTTGATAGCTGATCGCCGCAAATGATGCATTGTGGCTTTGGAGCCGTTTCGTCACCACACCACGAGAATTCATATCGAATGTAGTCTTCGTTGTACTTCCTTTTCACAATCTTCTTTGTTTTTTTTGCAACACTTGTGCTGGGTTCTTCATCATCTGTACGTGAAGACGAATCTTTTCCACGTAAAAATTTATCCATATTTAAAGGGGTATAAAACTAAATATGAATCACACGAAGAACGTTAACCATACACAATTCAGCAACACAACTAATAGTAAAGAATGATAACTACTGTCGCAAGACGAGTGAATGCGACGTAGCACGACTAATACGTCGGCTTGAATTGAATCTACGTGAGGGCACGGAGCGCTCTGCCTATCAAAGCATACTACGGAGTTGTCTGGCGACTGTGTAGGGCATACGTCGTAGGCGCCAGGCGATGGGATTTATTATTTCAGAGAAATGACACATAAAATTATGAAACCTTTAAAAGGCTATTTACGAAAATTTTTCATTGCACGTATTCTCGTTATTGTGTTTCTAAGGAGGACCGTTGAAATATTATTTAGTTAGAAAATTGTCTTATTTGACCGCGGCACACCTGTATCGGCTCAAGGCACACCAGTGTGCCGTGGCACACCGGTTACGGAGCACTGCTCTAAAGGACACCTGGGCCAAGTACACCACTTTTCTATTACAACACAGGCCAGCCAACTTCTCCAGTTGAACGACCCTGAGCTTGTGGTGCTGGATCAGCTGACATCTCCTGAAGATGTAGCCTTAATGGAAGACTTGCTCCTACAAGTCATCATCCAAAAAGTCCAACATCAAACAGGACTTGCATCATACTGGCCTCATAATTAAAATTAGATTTTTGGATTACTAAAGACTGCTGAACCTTTTTTTTTTTCTCATCAAATTTAAATGATTTACCCTAAATAATAAAACAAAAAATAAAATTAAAGCTTAAAAGTTAGATTAAAGAACAGGTACAGTTAATTTATTCATTCTGGCCCCTTAAGCTCCTGTAATATTTTCCCCCTTGACTGCTTGCTGTTTAGCTTTCTTTGAGGTTAACTTTACTTTTCTCTTTCTGCTCTCCTGACCATGCACCCATCTTATTCCTTACTGAAAAGCTGTCCACTCACACCATTTGTTTTTCTTCGTATTAATGAATCCTTACGCTGTTGCCCTCTTAATTGCTCTACTTTCCTGACTACTAAAAATTGTTCTACACAGTTCTTCCTTATTGCTAAGAAAACGTGTTTATTGAATATCCACTGCTAGTTGTATTCTTATTCACTTATTTGTTTCTACTGCAGCTTGTGCCAATCAGTGCTGTCTTCCTTAATGCCTGTTTACGTACCACATAGCACGTCTCTTAACCGTGTTGAAGTCAGCTGCCTATCTGTACTTAAAATTAATGCTTTCTTACCTATTAACATGAGTGCTGTCACCTTCTACTGGTGTTAACGCTTAACTGTAAGAGACTTATATGGTGCTCTATCCAATTACTCTTTTTATGTTTTGACTTTTTTTCCCTATTAAGGAATCACTGTTACTTTTAACTATTCGTTGCAGGTTATTTACTTGCAGAGAAACAGGTTTCAGCCACAGCTGGTATCAGCTACCGTTAACTGCCTTGCTTTGCCATCGTTAGTTTGAAAACATGAACAAGTAACTTTTCCAATGCTCCCTCAAACACTCAGCTGCTTTTGCTCCTGCACGGACAATAAAAAGCAAAAACCCTTCTAAAGGGAAAAAGAGCTTTAAAAATTCCCATACAGCTCCTCAGTGGCAACTGTCACAACTCAGAACACAAAACTGTCAACATTTCCACTTGCAAAGATGACGTCATCATGTCTGTACATTTCAGTCTATAGTCTCAGTATGTCTTCTACTAGTAGAACCAATTACTAAGACTATTGCACTTTTATTATCTTCTCTGCTTCATTGATGGCTCTTGGAGTGGATGTGTTGTTATAAATGGTGAACCTTTGTTTAGATGTTGAATTCAGCTGAAGCTGTTGCTTACATGTGGATTCATTATAGAATTCAGCTGAATTTGGATAGCTCAGTGTTGACTATTAAAAGCTGTCTGCTTGTAATATGTGAATGTTTTTGCATAGAATGTGTGTGTTTCTCTATTTTGTTTTAATGTTACATTTATTTCTGCTGTACTCTTATCTGTATGTATTGTAAAGCTCATGGGGCTTATAGGTGCAAGTGTGATTAGTAAGAAAGACCTGACATGAAACAGTTGATTTTCTGGTTTTTCTAGGTTGCAAAGGCCACAGTGTGGCTGTTTTTAATGAGCAGCGTTTGGAGTTATTTATGTTGAGATTCTTCTTCTGTTCCACCTCTGTGTGGTGACACATAGTGAACACTGTAAACTGAGATGTGTGCTCTCACTTTTTTTTATGCACAGGTAGACCATTTGCAGTTGAACTGCAGAATCCTCACAGATCATCGTTTACAAAGGAAGACATTAAGAGGCTTCAGCAGGTAGTTATTTAAAAGGTAGAAGTGTTATGAAGACACAGCTAGGAACAGCGCTCACTGCATTAATAACTTATTTATGTATTCTGAAATCAGACTATCAATAATTCCTCTGACAAAATTAGAGTGCGAGATTTACAGATTGTTACACGGTAAGGCTTTTGCTACTCTTTTGTTTTTTTTTTTTCAGTTTTAAAGGTGTACATTTTTAATAATGTGTAACTTTTTGGACTCTCTAGGGAGGCTGTTAGCCGTATGAAGGAAGGTGAAGAAGAAAAAACTAAATCATACAGCGCTTTAATATGGACGGCAAAATCCATTGATAAAAGTGATATTGAGTTCATTAATGACATCAAGGTAAGATAGTTCAGTCCTGCAAAAATAATTTATAGTTTATTTTTTTTTCAATTATGTTACAAATTACTATTTTAAATGAACATATTCCTATACCCAAAACTTTAGCAAAAAATTCAAACCTGTTTTTTCTACTTCACAGCTGAATAATTTCTGAATCTATTGTACAGGTTTGGTTAATCTGTAACTCCAGAGTGACATAAAGGTTGATTCTTGCCATGCACCCATTGTTGCTGAGATAGATTCTGGTGTCCTACAATCCAATGGAAAAGGAAGATTTAGAAAATGGAATGGATTTTCTAGTGTGTGTTCATTGGTGGTGCTGTACATCAATTACATACAAACATTGAAATTTGACAAATGAGAGGAGACCATTCAGTCCTTCAAGCTTGCTTGTTTACCTAATAGCTAAAATAACTTAATATCTCATCCAGATACTTCTTAAAAATTGTCAAGATTTCTGCTTCAAGTATTTGATCAGTAATAAAAATTTCAACTTCATCCATATAGTATTAAAATTTGAAACTTCCAAAACATCTATCTTAATCATTTACAATAGAGAAAGTTGATTTACTTGATATAATCGGAGGAATCAAGGTGCCACTTAGTGACTTTAAGAAAAGTCAGGATTCATAAAGTAATGGAAGTGCATACATAAGGATGGCTTAAGTGAAGTTATTGGTAGGAAGAGTGCTGTCCAAGTACTGGATTCAGGCACTGGAGACTTCTTATTAAACTATTTATTTTCATGTAATGCATTAATTATTGTAAACAGCATATGGAATTCATACAAATTAAACCTTTTAATAAATAAGGATTTAACAGTAACAATGTCAGATGTGAAGAATTTCATTTAGGGGTATACAGACTTGCAGGCTGTGCTGTATACATACAGCACATTAGCTCACTAGGCTCTTCTTGGACTTGACGTAACCTGAACTCCCACAGAGTTGAGAACAGAGTTCTCACAAATAAGAAAAATGGTAAGGAAAGAGAAAAGTCTATTTAGCAAGAATTAAGAATGTTAAATAGGTATCGAAAAGGAACTGAAAGGATTGGGAGTAGCACCTGGATAAGAGCAGTAGATAGCTGTACCACAACATTGCTTTCGTAGGGATAAAATTCAGTCTTCACACCAGAAATGACACACAAGCTTGAATTGATGCCCTCAAACCATAATATAAAGAAATGCAATGCCATGGCATTGAAACACTGGAAGGATGGAAAGAAAATGAAATAGTAACAGCAGGGATGTAGTTCTCGAGATCCGGTCTTGAACTTGAGGCTGCTCAACCTGATCTCGGTCTCGTCTCATTCTTGTGCCCATTTTGTCTTGATCTTGTCTTAGTCTTGGCCATAAGTCTCAAAATATTACAAAGCTTATTATCTAAATCAATATGCAGATATACCTCTTTCCCTTTACTAAGTGGAAATTTAATTTCCCTTGCGCTGTCCTCTTGTAGCAGCGCTTCTTACACTACCTCTCCCAGCTGCCCTGGTGGTATAACACTATTGGACAGCTTCGGAGGGCGCAGGGGCTGCTGGGAGGAAGATTGAGCATGTGGGCCCATTAACAAGGTACATGAAAGACACAGGGAGAATCGCAATCATACATCTCTTTGTTCATATGCTTTTCACACTCAATTGGATTACAGTTTCCATCTGGATGTATGTGCTGTCCTGTGCCCACTTGTCCAAGTGAGTTTGTCTTGAGTAGATACATTTTCATCTCAGAAGTGCTCACAGTCCCTTCACGCTGCATCCAGAACTGGTAGGACAAAACTTTACATTCCTTTCGGAGAACTGTTCACAAGGTATTTTTCACTCATCCATCATCAACTGCTCCTGTTGTATTGAACTGTTTTGGCCATTGCTGGAAGTGTTTATTTGTTAGAGTTGTAATTTACTATCACCATCAGGGAGCTGGGGGAGAGCTTTGCATACTTGATTTGGTTATATTGTGTGTTCTTTATTTATCATTATTTAATTAATATATTTCATCGTTGCTCATGTATTCATTGTGTCCATAACAGTATCTCTGTGTATGTGTGCTGGGTCAAGGCTGGGTGTGTTCCTGTTTTCCCATAAATCAAATAAACAAATCACTGTCTTTGGACAGTGTGAATCGTAGTGTACCCGCAACCTATACCCTATGATGACACATAAAAAACAAAGCAATTACAGAGACTGTTGGAATAACATCCATTTTCTACTGGCACCTCGAAAAGAACCACAAAGACGGGTAATATAAAGTTTTTATGTAATAATCCATATGCTAAAAATCTGCCACTAAGCAAGTCAATGCTAGCTTTTTATTCTTTTTTTTCCAGCTTGTTTAAAATAAGATTGGCTTCTACAGCATATTCAATAATTTGTTAATTTATATGCACAGTGGCTCACTGTTAGCATGCTGTCATCCCAGCTTACTTACAGGCTAGTTACATAACTCCTGTGCAGTATTTAGTGAATTTAGTGATCTGTAAAAAGCTAGTTGAGTTTAACATTAACTTTAGTCAGCTGGTTATTCTTCTGAATTTAAAAATGTAGTTGACAAGATAATCTAAAATTATGTCTTTCTGTAAACAGTACTGTCATACTTCTGATTGGTTCACAGAGTATAATACTGAAAAAAATTGCAGTGCGTGATTACATTTTTCAGCCATCAGTCACCTCCTATATGTAGCCACATGTGCAAATGTACAGCCAAGGTTCATCAAGGCAGAGAGCAATTAGCAATGCTATAATATGTGATTTGATTATAGGTTTCAGTCGTCCCCTGTCACTCGTAGAAAATGACAGCTTTAGAAACATTTAAGTTCTGGATGAGCATTACACTCCTATGTCAAGAAAAACAATAACTGAACATCATATCCCTGTGCTTGTTAGTGAAGTGAAAGAAAATATTAAAAAAGAGATGCTGTAAGTGTTACAACTGATATTTGGTCAGACCGTACCATGTGTGCCTTTTTGTTAGTGACAGCACATTTTTGCAGTGTCAATAATGGAAGATACCGACTGAAGTCATGCCTTTTGGCATGTAAGCAGTTTACTGGCCAACATTGTGCTGAAAACATTGTGTCTGCCGTTGATGAAATCACAGACAATTTCCAAATTAGTGAAAAAAGTAGACTATATAATTACTGATAATGCATGTAAAATGCAATGTACATTTAAACTAAAAATACCGCAAGATATTACAAATTATAATAACAGTGAAGATGAAGGTGGGGACTTGAATGTGGTGCTTGCCGCAACTCCTGATCATCCAAGGACAGACTTGAAGACACTTTTGGCAATGAGCACTTAATTTCAGTGGTCACCCATACCTGCTGGAGTTCAACCTTCAGAAAGATTAAGGCCATCACAATTTTGGAACACAGCAAGATCACAGATATGTGTTCTGCTGATTTTCCTGACAACTGAAAAAACTTTGTACTGTTCTTGAGCTATTTGCAGAGACTGCAATTGTCATACTAGGAAAAGAACAAGTGACAAACAGCCTTGTGGTTCTCACAATGCTGGATCTTAGTCACCTTGGGAGAGTGGAAGAAAATAGATGTCTTTGCTGACCACTTGTAAAAGCAGTCAAAGAGATTTTATGGAATACTTGCACGCACAAGAATGGATCAGAGTAGGTAACAAGTTGAGCCAATTGGAGAGGATGTGTACTTTGTTTTTGCCATTTTGGACCCACAGTTTGGCCTAAATTGGGTAGACTTGGACATTCTGCAGCGCAGTGGAAGCTTGATGCCTTCTTATGCTGGAGAAGAACTGAAAATATCACTCACAGGTTAGTGCAGCATGCATACACATGTGCATTCACATACACAGTTATAAATGAATCCCTTGTAAATTATGTCTCTCTATTATTAAAAAAAATCTTGGAAGGAAGGAGACGAGACATGATTTTCTCAGAGAGACACTTCACGTCCCACGAGACGAGTCTTTGTGCCAAGAGATTTAACCACACCCTGGGCCGGAAATAAGAGTAGATGACAAAGTAGAACGTTGTAAAGAACTCAAAAACGTTGCCATGGTACACATGCAAAGCAGGTTAGAATAATTATTCTATGTCTATGTTTAAATATGTCACCATGGCAACTTGTTGGCATGCATGCTTTACCTCAAGTTTAGTTTACAGGTTGTGTTGTGTTATTTGGGCGCCATCTACTGACTCTGGGAAGCTGCTGGGTTTAACTCTGGGGCACTGAGGCGCTGTGCACGTGCGCTTTCATCACGGGTTGCGTCTGGCATCCGTGCATATATACAACCTTCGTAAACATTACTAAACGAAGGTTGTATATGCGGTGGTGTGCGCGTTCGCGTTTGGTCGGCGGTTGTATTGTGACCTGAAGTTTAGTTTACAGGTTGTGTTGCGTTGTTTAGGCGCCACCTACTGAGTCTGGGAAGCCGCTGGGTTTGACTCTGAGGCGCAGTGCGCATGTGCTTTTGGTGCGTCTGGCCTCTGATACTAGTATAAATATATATAAAGAATATAATTTTATACTTTTGAAGCCCATTATAACCGGATCATATATTATTGGTCATTCCATATTTTAAAATACATAGGATTAAATGTGAAAATAACTTTTGTCAAATTTTAATTTTCAACACATTTATTAAAAATTGCATTACAAATGATAAATTACAAGTTTTTTCAATACAAAATACATAGTTTGAATATGAAAAAATATCAAGATTCTAATATGATTAATTATTCTTTATTATTAATCAGAGCTATTAATCAATTAACGCAAACCTTGTCCCTGTGCCTCTTTGCTCAATTGCTCAATATCGGGTGTGTAATTGGTCACTTTTAGCTTCATGCAGGCTTCTGAATGTTCAGTTGTTAGACAGCTTTTGTGTATTCAAAATATTTTTCATATATGAGAAAATTTGTTCACATAGTTGAGTTGAGCCAAACGCTGAAAGCAGAACACATGAGATTTTCATCAAACAATTAAATCTTGAGAATGACTGACTTTTCCAGACAGTTTCCTTCAAGAGTTTTCCTTCATGAGTTCCATTTCAAAACTATCAACGTCCATCCACTCAAAAAGGGAACTGAAATGGGGTCATCTTTAGATCAGTTAAGTCAGGTTTGATGAGGAATGAAGATATGGGTGCGTGAGTTTGGAAATCTTCACATCGTTTGGAAGATTCTTCTTTGAGCGCCTCAATGTACTTTTGAAGTTCGTCTTTGTTAACAGTAAATCAGTTTACACAGGACCTTTACATTTGGAAAGTACTTGTAGGTGTTAGTGGTAATATTGTGCCAAAATATATCTAATTTTGATGCAAATCCTTTCCAGTATTCAAAAAGTTCTAGTACTGTTTGACCCTTTCCTTACAAACACAAGTTTAAGTCATTCAGGTTTTGAGTTGTATCAGTCAGAAACATTAATTTGCATAACCAGTCTTCGTCATTCAATTCCGGGATATGTTGTTCTTTTTCATCAAGAAATATCTTTATTTCTTCCAGACATGATACAAACCTGTTCAAGACATTACCTCAACTAAGCCAACGGACATTGCTGTATAGCGGGAGGTCCATATGCACTCTTCATTTCTTGCAAAAGGGACTTAAATTGCCTGTGTGACAATGAAGAACAAGAAACTATAAAATTAACTATTTTAACGACAGTGTCCATTATAGAATTCAGGCACTGTGACAAGATTTTCGCAACAAAACTTTCCGTGTGTATAATGCATTGGAAACTCAATACTCTAGGTGCGCCATGTCATTTATGTCAGTGGTTTCATCCCCAGCGGCACTAAATACAACAGCTTGTTGTAATCCGGTTTTGTTTTCTTGTTACATTTTCAGCCATATCAGTTCTTCATCTCTGAATTGATCTTGCAGAAGCTGGTATTTCTCAAATTCAATCCAGTATTGTTTGTTTGTTTGGTAAATCACTGTAAGATTTCAGCACTTCTCAAAAACATCTCTTTGATGAATTCTCCATCTGTGAAGGGTTTGGCTTTCGAAGATAAACAATGAGCAGTTGTATAACTACATTTGGTGGCTTTATTTTTGGTTCCAATTATTTGACTAAAATAAGAAGTTTGTTTCTTAAAGCCAGAAACAGACCTTTTTATAGCTTCACATTTCTCATCAGATTTTTTAAACATGGACTGATGTTTAATTTGATAATGTCTTTGTACACTTGACATACGACACTTTCACAGCATAACGCACACACAGCACGATCAGTAAAACGCAAAACGTAGGTGAGGGCGTAAAGGCGTGTGATGTCCTTAAGATAACATTTTTACTGTATTTCAATTCAATCAGAGTGCCACTGAAAATCGTTCTGCATGCCACAGTTTTCCGACTCCTGATATGGAGTATGTGAACATTCAAGTTTTTCAATAATAGGGTGTTTTGGAATTAAATAGATTAAAATATTGCTCAAATATGGGTCTACTCTACCAAAAAAAAAATCTAAATTCTGATTGTGAATTTTCAAGTCATGGTCTTGTTTTGGTCTTGATTAAAAGTCCTGGTCTTGACTTAGTCTTGGGTAGGGTGAGTCTTGATCTTGTCCTGATCTCGGAACACATCCCTGGTTAACAGGGACACTTAATTATGTGACCAAGACCACCCCAACCAAAAACAAAGTACTAATTCTTTTAACATAACATTATACTCCAAGTCAGTCAGTCTATGCTGTCTCTTATGGCATTATGGTGTCAAGCAATAAGTTAGCCAAGTCATAATGTAAATGTCAGTAGTTTTATTAGTAATAAAATAATAACAAATCTTTGAAAACTTATTTTGTAATTTTACTGTTTTTACAGAATGTCATTAAAACATCTTGCAAGTAGCTTTCCAAGCCAAACTTTTGTCTTGTTTTTTAGTGTGTACATTAGAGTACTGAACTGCATGTTTTTTTTGAGTGAGAGCAGGGGTTGCCGGGTCACAGTAAGACATTTTTTGTACTTGTTGGATAGATTCATTGAATAGAATGGACTTGGAATTGCTATATAATCTACAATGTTGAAGTCACTGTAATATCTGGAGATCAATCACATGACAAAAAGTCTTTGAAATATTTAACACAGCATGTGTAGAAGACCTTCAATGAATCCTCCATCACAATATAGATTTTTTTTACAATGGATTATGGGATACGTAGGTTATTCAACTGGATATACTGCAGACTGAGCAATTTAATTTTGTTCAATTCATTAAGCCAAAGCTTGACATCAGCTATCTCAAGTATATTTAAATTCTTTGAAGTAAAACAGAAAAACATATGTGACCTGCTTCTAAGAATGGCCCATGCTAATGACGAGCAGCCAGTCCAGGAAGTGCTAAGAAAGGATGTTGTGGTTTTCTTTTTGCAGTCAGGTAATCTAGAAAATCATCATCATCATAAAAGTGCATCTGGTGGGAGTGGTACAATCCAAAACTAGAAGTTCATTGTTTTTCTTCAAAGCATTAACACAGCTTATACTGTTAACCCAAAGTGCCTACCTTACATGATAGCTGATGGCATACTTAAGGTGGCACTCAAGAGACTAGCAACCTAATTGTTTCAAATCTAGCATCTTTACCATTCAACAACACTGCCTGCCTATAGACGTTCAATACGCACATCAGATAATTAAGTTATGTTGCCATCTGTTTATAGTATGTTAAGGTTTATAAAAATGTTTACTAATAACTAATACTTCAAATCTTCTACAGGAGTTAAAGATCAACCAGAAGACTCCTTTGAGGGTGCTTCATAGACGGCCATTAGCTGTACGACCCCGTGTTATTCACACGATGAGAGTGGAATTTGCAGATGAGCATCACTTTCGGCTTTACCTTAAAACCCAAGCAGGAACGTATCCTTTTCATTTTTTAAAATTTAAAAATTTTTTTTTTTTTTTTTTTGCATTAAAACTTTTGTACTTAAATGAGTAAAAAGGAAAATCCAGTAACACCTCTGTTCCCCTTCTAAATAGGGTATCTGGACAAAGTGAACTTGAAATTAATAAATCCAAACAAACAAGATTTTTCTAAATCTATTACAATCCACTTAGTTATATTCATTTAAACAGTATAAAATCTGCACCAGCTGTGGGGGTTACCCAATAATGTACATTTTTTTCTGAAATTGAAAAGCTGATATTCCTTCTGTACAAGTCATTCTCCTACAGATGCAGTCAGTTGTGACCCTCTGTATATGAGGCAGATGCCAGTGTCTCAACATGCAACTGTCTAATCAGTTCCTCTACATTTCTATAGCCACAGATTTTGTTTCCAACCTTAAAAGGCACATTTTGAAACATGAGAGAATTATTTTTGTTTAATCTACAAAAAATAATTAAAGAACAACAATACAAGCTTGATTTGTGGTGTGGTCAAATCATGGCATCTGTCAGAACACGTAGGCTCTGCAAGAAGGTCATTCTTTGTTCAGTCTGGGAGAGCAGACTATCCTATTGCACAGAATGCATGCCAGTTTCTGCCAGGCTACAAATCAGATTACCATTTGTGTCTTCTGCTCAGCAGTCTTAAGCCTATGTCTCATTACATGACTTCAAGTCAGAGGAGAAGTCAAACTTGACGACTGCAGTTGACAATCTCATCACCAGAGGATGTTAGATTATGTGACTAGAAATCAGAAGGCATGTCAAATTACACAACGGCATGACTTTCCATCACAGTTTTCACATTTGCAAAATATTGGGAGCTCACCGCTTTTTCTGAATACTAATAATCTGCTGCTTGACGGAGCTTGCTGACTATGCATTTGGTTTACAGGTATGGCGAGCTCAGCCGCAAGTTTCCACTTTTGTTTTCTTTTTTCTGTTGTATTGTGGAACATAAAAACCAAACGATATCAGTTGGATGAACCTTTCTTCTGTTTGCAGGTCTAGAACACTCCTATTCCTTATTCCTGTTTGCTCCATTCTGTGCATTACTGTTATGGTTGAGCACTCACTGGTTATCTGCTCTCATGCACACAGAGCCAGCTGTTTTATTTTTGTCAGGTTGAGTAGCTGGGTATATTACTGTACTCATATCGTGACTTTCCATGATTACGTAAATGAAGTCTACAACTGAAAATCACGTAATGTGACATGGCTTTTAGAAGATACATTTTAGACCCGACATCAGCACTTGTCTGCTGTACTTGAGTTTTTCTGCGCGACTGCTTATCAGTTCAGCTCTAGATGGGTTTCTTTGGCCTTCACTAAGCACTAAATGTGGAAATGAGCCGAGAATGTGGCCACCTGGATTGATGTTGGTAATCAAATGGTTAAATTATCATACTAATTAGCGTTTGAAAAGCAAATACACCACTTTTACAAAGAATTAACCTTAGATTATTTTACTTTAACATTTGCATAGCAAATAAACATATCTACTGTACATGATCAAGAAAATGTTAAAGTACTTTTGATTAGCAAAGGACTTTAAGCAGTGGTGTATCAAGTTTATTCCATGAATGTTCTTTACTGTTTTTTGTCTTAGCAACTCTTTCTTAACATATATCAAGATACATTAAAGAATTTATCCATGGAGATTTTGGAAGAACTAAACCAAATCTTAGCATTCTCATGAACACTGTGACTGATATACTGGAACTAGATGTGGAAGTAAGTAAGTTATTAAACAAACTTCAAAAAGACTGTGCAGTGTTTTAACTCAGAGTGATTGGAGTATTAATGAAACATTAAAAAGATGACACACTGATTCTGTTAACTTTTTACCATTCATGCTTTCAATGTAAAATGCCATTCCCCCACCCCCCTCTTTTCCAGTCCGTGGACGTTGACTGGCCACCAGCCATAGAAGATTAAAGGAGGTGTCAGAGCTGTGACTCTTTAGGACTGTGAAAAGAAGCTCAAAATGTGATTTTTAACTTTCTTTTTTTTGTTTGCAACCTACTGAATTTTGCCTACAGCTCTTTTACACCAATAAACAATGTAAACACTTTTGTGTATGAAAAGTTTCATGTTCTTTTTTCATTTTTCTAAATTAAATCTGAAGGTACAGTTATGAGGGTGCCGTTTGAGGGAAGCTTCATGTGGTTCCTCTGTTGCTCACCTTAACACATATCATAATACATAATTCGCCTGCCTCCTCACTCACGTCCATCCAAAGCCGAATGCGCAGTCGCCTTCTGCGCAGCTGCCCGAAAAACCTTATGAGACCGAAATCCAACCCCAACATCACGGCAGGCGGTGGAATTAATCTACGCATTTCGGGATTATTATTCTGAAATCCCAAATCCTTCTGCCCAGGCGTAGGATATTAGCCCCGATCACAGCCAACTCTCACACTCAAAATAATACGTAAGAACATATTATTATTAAGTACTTTCAGCGGCAGGAACGACTCCACAGCCATAACGATCATTACTCTACTGTCGTCCGCAGATGTTGATGTGTGCGAAGCGAGGTACACATTCTAAGCCGCATACAAATCTCCACAGGTGGCGCGGTACGCATTGTCGTGCGCTGCTGCTGAGATCCGAGTAAAATAAAACGCTGCTGGCCTATTCGCACCAAGCACTGAATGTTCACCACACCATCTGGCCTGATTTTAATGCCCCTTGCATCCTCGCCCTTTCAAAACTGCTTATTCTCGCAACTTGGTGCTAATGGCCACAAAAATTCAAAGAGAAAGGCGACTTCGATAAAGCTCTAGAGGCCTGAAAGGCGATTTTGACTACAGCTCGAGGCCTAATTACGCATTGATTCAATACATCTATATCAGGTTTGTGGTGCTTATACTTATTACCATTCCATATTTTACTGGAACATCCATCCATCCATTTTCCAACCCGCTGAATCCGAACACAGGGTCACGGGGGTCTGCTGGAGCCAATCCCAGCCAACACAGGGCACAAGGCAGGGAACCAATCCTGGGCAGGGTGCCAACCCACCGCAGTACTGGAACATTCATCATTCAATATTATACTATAGGCCTGGAAAATTCATCAACTAACAGTACAAGCCTGTACAGTAATGAGTGAAGCGGACTAAAATCATTACAAAAAAACTTCGTTTCTTCTTCTACTTTTCGTTGATTTGTATTTCTCATTTTTTCCCTTTTACTGCCATAGGCCTACATAATTATAAAATATGGCAATTTTTATGCACATGACACAAAATAAATTAAGCTTAAAGACTACATGTGTTTCCAAATTCAAAGGGCGTTCCCTGTCAAACTAGCATTCGCCATGACTATAAACAAGTCACAAGGACAAACATTTGACATGGTAGGAATATTCCTTGCCGAACCCGTTTTCAGCCATGGTCAATTGTATGTGGCTTTTTCAAGAGTCAGAAGGGCGAGTGATGTGAAGGTGCAAGTTAAAGATGAGCCACATCAAGGGAAATTACTACCAAACAGTGAGAGTGTCTTCACACAAAATGTAGTCTACAGAGAGATTTTACAACTTTAGTTGCATACTGACAGGCCTCCAGTATACAAACAAAAAACGTTGTCATAGCATGTATTTTTTAAGTGTACAATATTTTTTGCCGTGATAAAGTCATACATATCCCAAACCTCTTAGTTAATTATCATTACTTACATCACTTTCTTATTTATTTCTTACTTATCATTTGTTCTTCATACACTGCTGACACAAACCCGTGCCCGTTTCATCTTACGTTGTCGAAACAGGCTTTTTGTCTAGTAAAGTAATAAATAAACACTTATAAATAAAGCCATCTGTTTACAAGGAAAGGGGTGCTTTGGAAATCTGGGATCATATTTATAAAACGTGTGTATGTACAAAAAGAGGCCTGAAATGTGTGTACACAACTTTCCATGCAAAAGTCAGGATTTATAAATGAATACTTGACTGGAGGACTTGCATATGTTTATGGCGGCAAGTCTGGCCAAGAATTTCAGAGAAACTGGGAAATGACGACACCCTTGATCAAGTAGGAAAATGCAGCCAAACGACGATTCACGCATTCAATACTTCCTATCACCGGGCCGTTATTAAAATGTGTGTTGACCTATGTGGACGAAAAAGGCACACTGAAAGCAGGCAGATAATATTTCTCTTTTTTATTCATTTGGAGTCACAGTAAGTAGAGATTCAAAAGAGCATAACTTATTGCCGCAAAGCTCAATTGAACACCGAGAAAAAATTAGGAGGGGTTTTTATAATTCAGCATTTCATGATTAATAAGACAGAAAGAACATCCTTATCAAAACAGTAAAGTTAAACAATATGTTTGTTGAGCTAAGCATTATCTGTGTTCTCAAAGCTAAGCACAGGAGAGACGCCTTTGCATAAACTACATGTACTTTCTGCAGCCTTGTGACCTTGTCCCTGAAACATTCACTCTGAGAAAGGGAAAACAAGAAACAGCTTAGATTTTATTCATGTGGACACTATTTCTCCTGAACCCTGGAATAACATATTTTTGTTAGTTCATAAGCCAAAGTGTCTCTTACTGGCAAGTTAGAAAAATAGTTATTATAAAAATTCTAATTTACTAAACACGAAAAATACATGCTGCTGAGGAGAACATGCTTCTTCTACACCTAACAAACATTAAATCTTAAAAGTGATAAGTATGATGTACAGACACTGTCTTAGTTGCCTTTTAAGAGGACCGATGTGTATTTGCACTGAAGAATTTTTTGCTTTTGTTAGTGTATATCTGCTACCTGTTGTCCCTTCTCAGGGATCTGTCCACCAGGTCAGGAATATTTCTGCCAGGCTTCACCCGATCATGCCCACGGTGTTGGAAGTCATTAAATGACCAATGAGTTGCTTCATATAATTTTTATATGGTGTGGGTGTACATACTTAAAACATTACATGTTTTTTCTTATGAAAAAAGACAACTTGCTACTCTGCTATTCGTTGCAACAGCAATCGCATCATTGAATTCCATCCATGCTCTTGTGCACTCACTGCATCAGAAGGGAGGCTGCTCTGGCAGCCAATCATGTTCTGTGTGTCTGCATATGCATGAGGTTGATTAGCAAAAGCCATATGTGATTGTTTCAGGTTGGCAGCCAAGCAGCGTTCAAGTCAGGTCCACGTATGCACATGCAGACCGCTGGCCTTGTGAAAGCAGAAAGATCAAGGACTTGACAACTGTTTGTTTCATATTGGTTTTAGCTGTGGATTTTAACTTGCAGACTATTTATTCACTGTTTCTATCTATCTATCTAAATAACTAAACCATTGGATACTAATTTTTGTGGATTTTAATAAAAGCACTTGGCACCCTTGCACCAACCCCTTGCTGACTGTGTGTATCCTTATGTGCCTGGCTCATGTTGGTTTATGATTATTGAGGGTTCCGGGTTCAAGAAGAAGAAGAAGGCTCCTGGAAGCAACCAGAGAGCATGGAGCCAACCCATACGGGCGCAGTGTACATCAGGTTTTATAAATTGGATTTTTCTTTTTTTTTTTTTGGTATACGCATATTTTTTGTGATTACATCCACCCAAGGTTTTATAAATGAGATCCCTGGGGAGGATAAAAAGACATTATACCACTTGAGAAAGTCCAGAATAGACTGATGGATTATTGGGAATAAGAGGTAAAATTAAAGATGAACCTTCTCAGCTTAAGCAACCAGATATTTAAAAGGGACATTAGGATACAACAGGATGGAAAATGATTTACTGACTGAAATTATTAAAATTATGAAAGGAATTAGTACAGTTGATCCAGGCTGTTACTTTAAAATGACTTCAACAGGAACATGGGCACACTAGTGAAGGTAAGATTTTGCAAAAATGTTAACATTTTTCTTTAGGCAAAGAACCACAGAAACTTGGACTTTAGGGACCTTCAAATTTGCACATACTACTTTGGGCAATCTAGGTTATGAATGGCTGTTTTTTCACAATTGTTTGAATGTTCTAACGTCTAAAGAGAGATTTAAGGGATGCAACGTGTGGAGGAGTTTGACTGTGACTGTAGGTTGCCCATCCAGGTTCCAAGCAGAAGGAGAGGCTGTTGTGTTCTTGAAGCCCCCCAAGACCACTTACACAACCAGAACAATGCCTGAAGATCAGCAGCATTCATTTATGACAGTTGGGTACTCAGCAAAAACATTCTTTATGTGCCATGGCCTAGGAAACCCTTAGAATGGCATACAGCTGGTGGTTGAGACGACTATTCCACCAGCCTTAAGCTATCGACTTCCTTCCTTCATCAAGAACACAACAGCCAATGTTGTCTTCATGCAGACGAGTCACCATGTCAGTCCCACTGAAGTACAACGAGCCTTTAAAAGACTGAAATAAACTACTACCTAATTTGGACTCTTTGGATTTATTCAATGCACCAAGTATGTACTTAATAAGGCGCTTCAGGGGACATGGAGTTAAATTCTATTACCAATTGTGGTTGAAAAAGTATAGAGAATGATAACAATAATTCATTACATTTAGATAGAGCTTTTCTCACTACTCAAATCACTACCACACAGGGACAAGGACCTTTTCAAGCAAACAGTTTTCTTTTTCAGAGTGGCAATGTGTGCTTTTAGACTGTGAAAAGAGCCATGGGCACTTGAACCAGATAAATGTTACCTTTCTTTATACTCACCAGGGCTACATACTGAACACGAGTCTGCCATCCATGTTTAAGTTACTGGCACTGAAAAGAAGCACTGCAGAATACAAGATAGTTAACAAAGGCATGGAGACAAACTCCAGTTCAGCAGTCTGGATGCTAAATTTAATGTGCAAGACTTGTAAAATGTAAGGCTAGCGTACGACATCACTTTAGTCCCACTAACAAAGATAGTCTTGTTACATTAAAAAACTGGCACATTACAATTGTACTATCAAACACATTCAGGTTGACTGTTTAAGCACATTAGTATAAAGCTTATATACAGAAAGCTCAATTCAAAAAAAGTACTGGCAAATAAAAAAAAGTTAGTAATAAATTTACTTGTTGGTCAGATTGTGTTGTTGCATTGATTTATGATAAATGTCTGAATACATTACACAAGCACACTATCTATAAAACTCGTACTGCTGCAAGTTTGCTAAAACCTTGGATTAAATACATCAGACTTTGAGAACTTGTTTTAACATGACATAGCCATTACAAAGGAAAGTGCCCTTTCCTGATTTCCCTGTTAGGGCTAAAAATCTCATAGCCATACTCTGGAGTGGTGAGTTTGCTATGTAATCAACAGCGGCATCTCCAGAGACCTTTTGGAGGTTTTTATATGGCACTCATCCGAGTGGAAAAATATCCACTTTAGTATTTTACTAAAAGTTCACTAAGAATGTCCCATAAACCATATATACTTTATATATATATATGACACTATACAGAAAATTGAGCCATCGGATGAAGTTTCCCCACATGTACATTTGAAATATAAAAATTAATCTCGGTACCCTAAATCTGTTGTTTAAAACATTCACCCTTTGACAATTTAAGTCAAATGGCTACAAGGCTGGCATTGTGTCACTCTTGTATTTTTACCGTAATAGCGGCTTTTCACATTGGGATGCTTGTCATTGCTGAGCTATGAGGAGCCTTTCAGGACATGCAACGTCCAATCTGCAGCTCACAGTGAGTAATTATTAGGAGGTGAAAGCTGCTTGATGTTTTTCTGTGAGGAAGGAAACAAAACAATTTTAGCAGATAAACTCAGTGTGATGATTCACCGTATGACACTTTTGAGTTTCTGTTTTCATTTGTCTGAATACTTAATATGGGTTCCATTATTTGCACACCTTCTTGCAAGGCCATAGACATAAATAAAATAAATTAAGCCTCTTGATGCCAGTTCACTGGAGTTCACCCCCTTCCTATAGATAACATTTGCTTCTTATTTAATCATGAATGAAAGTACTCCCATCGCGAAATTAAATTGAAGTGGCCAGTGCTTGGATTAGCCTCTGCCCTGTAATGCTCACTGCTCGGTGTACCACCAGGATTGCCATGTTGGCTGTCATTGTTGGGTTGCCTCAACCCATTAAAGATATCTCCATTGTTAACAAGCCTAGGAACTGCATCATCATAAGGCACCTGAGATTCTGAGCCGATCATCCCCAGTGAGGCATTGGGTCCCTGAGAACCCTGGGAGGGTGGTGGTGCTGTCCACTGGTATATATGTTCTGAAGTCACACTTAGAAGAATGTCATTAGTGTCCATATTATTATTGTTGTTTGCTACAGCTGCATTCAGAGAGCTTCCATCCAAAGTGTTGGCACATGCTGCTGTGTACACATTTGTCGACTGCAGAGGTAAATGCCCGTTACTGTTGGTATCATTTTCCTTCCTGCCTACTACAGCTGGTAAAGCACCATTTGAACCATTTGTGTCTAAACATTTAAGGTCAATTTCTGTGAGTAGAGGAAGTGTAATATCACCAGGCATGTGCATTTTTGAGCTTGGAATAGAAGTTGGCATAGTGGTGGTACAACTCTGTTGGTGCTGACTGAACCGCAGAGAATCCAAAGGGATGCTGGTTTGTCCGTGAGACCAGCCGCTGCCACTGTTCATGGATGAGGAATGGTGCGAGTTCATCACAGGCTGCAGAGAATGGTGAGGGTACAGCATATCTGAAGAGTGGGACATGAAGTGCTGAGGCTGGCTAAAATTATTACTGCTGTGTTGCACAGGATATCTTTGGGTAAACACATTCATTGGCTCTGCAAAAAAACCACAAAAAACACCTTTGAAAGATCTGTAGGGCTGTCTTGGTAGTCTTCAATGAGACCACTCACACATAACCCTGCTATCAATGGCAGCTTAGAATTGAGCAAAAATCAACCTTTTTAGATTAGAGAATTACTATACTCCATTTACTGTAAATATGCTACACATAAATTAGATGATGAACTGTCAATGACAATATATTTAACAGAAGGAAATTGTTCCTACCTTTTTTAATTGTTGGAGTCACACTGCTTTGTTGAATAGCAGCACATCTCTCCATGTTCATCCCTATTAGGAACATTTTAGGATGTTGTTAGTGACCTATAGCACACAGCTAACGTCAACTGACAGCCTGCTACATAAAGTCAAGTGAGAAATGAGACAAGGCAGAGAAAACAGACAAGCAGGGAAATCTAGAAACAACAACTTATCAAAGCATTACTCGAGTCCACTCAGTTCATATTGCCACTGCTGTGGAATCCCCCCGATCCTCTTGGACAGGGTGACAATCATTATAACAACCAAGAATGATGGGTTGCTTTTAGAATCAATCTCTAGTTAGAGCAGCTCCTCTGACCAAGTAGTTGCATGTGAGCCTCTGCTTTGCACCTCACTATATGGAGTCTTTTTGTTTTTTTCTGAGGGTGGTTCAGTATTTTGAAGGGTATTACTTTTAATTTATTACAGTTGTATCTTACTGGCAACAGATTAGAACTGGATGATTTTTTTCTGAAAATATTCCAGGTAATAAACCGGCATATAATTTACAAATCACTGGCCAGGTTTATGATTTAGGAAAAAGAAAAAAAAAAGAAAATGTGTGAATGTGCACTGCACCCTTAGGGCTTGTTTATACTTCACGCTCAGAATGCATACGCACCCGCATCATGGCTGCCACGCATTCTGAGCGTTCATTTGATGCAACCTCTGAGCAGGACCTCAGAAATTAACGCGACGCGTGCACGAGTTGCAGTACCAGCAAAAAGTCGGGGGGCGCAGTGTGCTAAAAGTTGGAATGTGACGTCAGAGTCTCTGTTTACTATCTACATGTGACAGAAAGCCGCTTTGCGGATCCTACGAGATCGGTGTGCGCGCTTCGATATTTGATAAATGGTTTGATGTGGTGAAGCAAAATGCCGACATACATATGTATTCGTGGTGCTTTTATATTCAAGCGTCACATATTCCCGATCGTAATGACACGATACGTATTAAGTCTCACATACCATCTTCTGTGCCATCTTTTTTTCTAGGGCTTCCTCTGCTCCTGACAGCAGCGAATTGCCAGCAATAGATTGCCACACTGTGCACATTAAATATATGATATTCCAATTCTCTGCACATTTAGAATCCTTAGATTTATACTTGATATCACTTTCATGATGAAAAGCATTAAAGTATGTATATTACATTTTACAGATAAATCGGTAATTTCGTTTAAATAATGAATACTGTTAATAATTACACACATGGGGGTGACACAGTGGCGGAGCGTTTGCGCTGCTGTCTTGCAGGGAGTCACGTCGCTGATATTCCCTGCCTGGAGTTTACACGTTTTCCTGCTGGGTTTCCTCAGTGTGCTCCAGTTTCCTTCCAAAGATATGCAGATTTGGGGATTTGGTGCCTCTAAAAATGACGCTAGTGCATGTGTGTGCTTGTATTCACCTTGCGATGAGCCGAGGCCTTGTCCAGGGATTGTTTCTCACTCGTGCCCAATGCTTCCTGGAATGGACACATCCCTGAATTTAATCAATAAACATCCTTTTCAGAGATATTGCGGTAAGGTGTCATTGGAATTTAATGGGTGTTCCATGCAATTCACAACACAACAAAGCCGAACATGTTCTCACCGTGATAATATCTCGCACTGCCACCTGGTGGATTCCTTCAGATGTATGCAAAGTACGCGCACAAGTATAAACACTATAAAGCTTGCGTAGCAGGAGCGTCCGCTGCAGCATGCGTCGCATGAAGTATGAACCCGGCCTTAGGCCTCCACTTCAGCTAGCAGAGCAAATGAAATAATGTCTTCAGCGTGGAAGTACTTTAAAGTGTATAAAGATGCTGCTAGTAAGTATTTCAGGAAAAAAGTCAGCCGTGTTGGGACTAAAGTGAACTCATTTGGCATTACTAGTTTGAAAAAGCATTTAATATTTAAGAGTGTATCAACGTAGCAGAATATGCAGATTGGCAAAGTGATTACAGTACCACATCTAAAATATACATATCTTTTATTACGGATGGGGTAAAACATGTTCAGAGTCCTAGTGTGTGGGACGGTGTACTCACGCTAGGCACATTGGTGTAGCACTGGGCCCAGGCCCGCTTTCGTCATCACCATGCAACTTCGTGTAAAGCCAACACAAGATCCAAATATGGAGTGGCAGCATGCATATTAAAATGACTTGACTTATTTTGTGGTTGTTTTGGAGTCATGTAGGGCTGGGTAACACTCTACTCTCCTACAGATTTATTGTGTGTGCAGCACAGCATTTTTACAGTGACAAATGAGGTTAAGGGAGGAATTTGCAGCTTTTCTTGCCAACTACAATTCACATTCATGTGTAAGGTGAGAATAAAAACTTGTTTTTAACTCAAATAGTATTGAATGAAATGAGAATTGAGAACTACCTGAGTTGTTACATTATTGGCGCCATGTCCGTTTTCCACGCTCAGGCATGTTCACTGTTACCAAATGCTACTGAACCGTCCTCGGGCCCACCTCTACCTGGTGGGCCAGGGCACTATACAGTTGGCCCAGCACGGAGTGATCACACTAGTCAAATGAATTAAGACTTTGCAGGGTTACATGTGGACAAATGTGCTCGGGCACGGAATGAATTGCCAGCGTGAGTACACCCCGAGACTGTGCATGAAAAAAGAGAAAGTATCGTGGATGTGATAAAAGCCAGCCATTCCTTCACGCCTCTGACACAAATGAGTCCATGGTTCACCACATTCATAAGGGATAAATAGAAAATTGCAAAGATTTTTCTGGTGGTGCAATAAACGTTATGAAGACATTGTCTCAAATATGTGATTGGATAGTATTTGTCCTCAATATAACTAATAAGTAAATATGCAGGATCAGAAACAATCAAAGCTCACATAGACACAAATAGCAATGTGCAGACCCCACACATTTACCTGGCGAGGGGTTTCTACACTAATGCTTATAGCTATAAGAAGGTGTTCTTCTGCACCATAGTTGATATTACTAATAATACAGTATGTTCTTTTGATTTTACAAAGTGGCTTTTGTGCGTGTCGGTGGAGGTGGCGAAGAGCAAGAGGTGACTGTATTGTTATTGTGTGAAAAAGAGCTGTTGTTTTTTTATATTTCTCTTTTGAATAAATTTACAAATTGTAAAATGTTTGTGAATTAATTTTGTGATACACTTTGAAAGCAGCTTCCTTCGCAATGCTGTGCAAAATTGGGAATCCTTTTCATTTTGTTGGGTTTGCGGACGGCTTACAGAGGCCAGTTCTAGAAGTTGAGTCGTATTCAAGCAGTTCAATTTCACTCGATAGAGCACAGTACTGTGTGAAAGCAGGATTTTACAACACATTGCTAGATAGAGTGATATTCACCAAATATCAATACAGCAAAAAGTGTATTTCTAGAAATCTGTTTCAATAATCGCTCAATTGACTGAATAATACACCCCAGTCCTCACTGGTGGAGTCTGAACAGACAACATGACACATGGAATGGGTGTGCACCTAACAGACAACTGGAAACAGCAATTGTAACTGGCCAGGAGAAACCCAATTGGTGCATCCTTAGTTATAAGAATTTGATTGGTTTAATGTTGTCAAATATGAAAATGAGAATTCTGGTTTCTTTGTAAAATATGGTGATAAAGCAACTAGATTAAAAACCTAAACTAAGAATACAGCAGCACAGGACAGTGGCATCGGGAGTGCGATGTTGTGGGTGTTTAAAACCTGAACAGCAGCTGTCTTGAAGGGTGGTGACATGTTGTAAAAATCTGTTACCTGGCAGACTCTGGATGATCTTCTCAAATGTTTCTCTCCTCCTCTTCTTCTCATTACATCCATATGGATCTGCAAATACAAGGGAATGTGTCTTGTTATTTGTCAAACATGCAATATTCATTAACAAAACTAGCATTATACACACACACACACACACACAGACACACACACACACACATATACACTGCCTGGCCAAAAAAAAAGTCGCCACACACTCTAATATTTCGTTGGACCGCCTTTAGCTTTGATTATGGCACGCATTCGCTGTGGCATTGTTTCGATAAGCTTCTGCAATATCACAAGATTTAGTTCCATCCAGTGTTGCATTAATTTTTCACCAAGATCTTGCATTGATGATGGTAGAGTCTGACCGCTGCGCAAAGCCTTCTCCAGCACATCCCAAAGATTCTCAATGGGGTTAAGGTCTGGACTCTGTGGTGGCCAACCCATGTGTGAAAATGATGTCTCATGCTCCCTGAACCACTCTTTCACAATTTGAGCCCAATGAATCCTGGCATTGTCATCTTGGAATATGCCCTTGCCATCAGGGAAGAAAAAATCCATTGATGGAATAACCTGGTCATTCAGTATATTCAGGTAGTCAGCTGACCTCATTCTTGGAGCACATACTGTTGCTGAACCTAGACCTGACCAACTGCAGCAACCCCAGATCATAGCACTGCCCCCACAGGCTTGTACAGTAGGCACTAGGCATGATGGGTGCATCACCTCATCTGCCTCTCTTCTTACCCTGATGCGCCCATCACTCTGGAACAGGGTAAATCTGGACTCATCAGACCACATGACCTTCTTCCATTGCTCCAGAGTCCAATCTTTATGCTCCCTAGCAAATTGAAGCCTTTTTTTCCGGTTTGCCTCACTGATTAGTGGTTTTCTTACGGCTACACAGCTGTTCAGTCCCAATCCCTTGAGTTCCCTTCGCATTGTGCGTGTGAAAATGCTCTTACTTTCACTATTAAACATAGACCTGAGTTCTACTGTTGTTTTTCTTCGATTTCATTTCACCAAACATTTAAGTGATCACGATCATTCAGGATTTTTTTCTGGCCACATTTCTTCCTTGAAGACGATGGGTCCCCAGTATCCTTCCAGTTTTTAATAATGCATTGGACAGCTCTTAACCCAATTTTAGTAGTTTCTGCAATCTCCTTAGATGTTTTCTCTGCTTGATGCATGCCAATGATTTGACCCTTCTCAAACAGGCTATCATCTTTTCCACGACCACGAGATATGTCTTTCGACATGGTTGTTTAACAAATGAGAAGCAACCCATTGCACCAGTTGGGGTTAAATAACTTGTTGCCAGCTGAAAGATAATCACCCATGCAGTAATTATCCAATAGGAGGCTCGTACCTATTTGCTTAGTTAAATCCAGGTGGTGACTTTTTTTTTGGCCAGGCAGTGTATATTATATATATATATATATATATATATATATATATATATATATATATATATATACACACATACATACATACATAGACAAATACACAATTTAGATTTCTTTAAAACTGATAAATATTTTTTTGTTTCAATCATTCCAATAAGAGCAGATTCTGAAAAAAAAAAATCGGTATTTGACTATTTTCCAATCAACTATCACTAATCTATTCTTTCCCTTCTGCTTTGTTGTGCAGAAGTCCACCCTGTCATTGAATCTGTATCATGGGGTAACCACCATTTGCTCCGCAGTTATTTTAACCACAATATAGCTGAACTGAAAAGAAAAGAAGGTTTAATGTGAAACAGGACTATCAACAAGGAGCTAAATGTGGGGCTTGGAGACAGCAGGGCTAACTGCCACCTTATATCAATAAGACTTCCTGATAATTACACACACTTTTATTTCTTTCATTTTTCTGTTTTCTTCTCCTCCCTGGCCATTCAACCACAGCATATATTTTGTCAAATCAGACAGCGATTTTTCTCCCCTACTATAACCATTAGAGACCACCTGAATTATTTTATAATTTAATTGACCTTCTCATCTGTTAGGGATTTGTTTAGTTTTCCTTTAGAATAGTTATTTTTTCTTTTAATGCTTTTGTAAAGCACTTGGACCTACACACTTTGTTAGGAAATGCGCTTTCAGAATAAACATGAATTCAATATACAGTATACATTCATTAGTGCTCTTCAATGAGTGCAGGCTCAAAACACTTGTATAAACCCTAACTAATAGTAAATTCTTAAAGCGTGTCACACCTATATGTTTTGCAGTAGATCTCATGATTAAAAGCAACAAATCATAACAAAATAAAGTCCTATTATCACTATAATTGAGATATGGCTATCTGACCTCATAGGTTTAGTTAGTTTAGTTATTTTCAGTTTATTTTGGTGACATTTTTCCTTACGTTTAATTTTTACCCTTCACAGTCTTTAAAATTCATATTTCAGAAATATTCTGCAAATCATTTCAGAAAATTAGATGAAAATGTTAACCATTGTGCCATTGTACTGCCCTCATTGTTAACATTGCTTCCTCATGGGTCCCATTTCCTGGGTTCAAGTTCCATGCTTAGTCACTACCTCTGCGGAGTTTGTAAATGCCATGTCTGTGTTGGGTTCTCTCTGGTACACTGATGTTCCTTCTCCATTACAAAGACATGTGTATTAGGTTACATGGAAGTTTCTAACTGGCCCAGTGTGAATACCGGGTGTGTGACTTGGCCCTGCAACAGACACAAGCACAATAGTCAGGCAGGGTTTCCTGCCAGAATAAACTAGAACTGGATCGGGTAGGTCTGAGAATGTTATGCCATGTTACATTAACATATAGAGGTGGCATGACAAACAGCTGTGCTGCCTCACGGGGTACAGAATTCATCTGGGCTCCAAACAGGTGCTGCTTCTCTATTAAGTCTTCATTTGTCCATATATTTGAATTGACTTTCTCCAAAAACATGCTATTAGTTTGATTGGTTTGTTGTGACTAAGTGCTAATTTGGTTGTGAGCATGCACTGCAATGAACTGGCTGTCTCAGGTTACTGATACATATTTGTACTTAATGTTACCAAAGAAAGACTTTCCAATATACTAACAGGAAGAAATGAGTACTGCACATGGATGGCTGCCAGCATTTACGCTGTATTTACACCTTTAATTTTTTGCTTTTCATTTAAGGTTACAAATTGTCGCTGTATTATTCACATTTTTAAAATTGTGAAAGACATCACTTTTGGTTTACAAAATGAGATGACAGAATATTATTATAGCATGATGAGCAAGAGTATGCCACAAATATGTGCAACTTTATAAGATGACAAAGCTGTGACTAATCTAGCTACTCAAAATGCTTTACTCTAATCCTTGAATATCAAACTAAAGATTCAAATGTATTATGTTTAAACATTTACTACTATTTTTAGGTTCTTATGTTAGGATTGTTTACTTCTTATCACGATTGTGGTCTTGAAAGAGAGAGAGAGTGAGAGAGAGAGTGAGAGAGAGTGAGAGAGAGAGAGAGTGAGAGAGAGAGAGAGAGAGAGAGAGTGAGAGAGAGAGAGACTTTTTATCTTGCCTGGAGAGTTTTGGATACCAGCAGCACACTGATGTTCCTACCCATTGTAAAGGACATTCTTGGACCTGATCTGCTGCTCTGGTGTTGTTCCTTTTGATCTCACAGCAGATGAACTCACTATAACCGATCATTTTCTCCTTTCATTCAATGCCAAACTTACCTTTTCTGTTCCTAAGCTTCCACATCTCATAGCCTTTCGTAACATTAAGAATATTAACTTGAATTTGCTGTCTTCTAGAATTGATTCCCAAATGGACTTTTATAATTTATCCACTCCCATAGAACTGGTCTCATATTATAACACTTGTCTTGATGGTATTCTTAAGTCTCTTGCTCCACTAAAAACCATATCGGTTTCTTTTTCTTTTTCTGCCCCCTGGTTTACGCCTGAACTTCGGCTTCTGAAAGCTAAGGGCAGGCAACTTGAAAGGTTGTTTAAAAAATCCGGACTCTTTGTCCACAAAGAGATGTATAAAAATCATCTTCTCTATTACAAGGATTGTATAGCTCAAACCAAATCCAATTATTACACTCGGTTAATTACTTGTAATACAGGTAACACCAAGTCTTTGTTTTCTTTACTTAATAATGTTACACAACCTCCAGACTCTTTACCATCTCACCTTTACTCAACTGCTTTCTGTAATTCTCTTGTCTTTTTTCAATGAGAAAATCCAAAGGATACATCAGGACCTTGGTCCAGATCCTCTCTGTATTCATTCTGAACTACACTCGTCTATTCACTCTTTCTCTTCTTTCCAGCTTCCCACTTCCTCTGAAATCTCAGATCTCATCTGCAAATCCGAGACATCTACTTGTCAGCTGGATCCCCTGCCTACAGTTCTGGTTAAAGCCTGCCTCCCCTCTCTAGTCCCTCTCATTTCTGCCATCATTCACTCTTCTTTTACTACTGGTATTATTCCCTCATCTTTCAAAACTGCTGCTATAACCCCAATACTAAAAAAACCTGGTGCTGATCCTACTAATTTCAATAATTTTTGCCCCATTTCTAACTTGCCCTTTATCTCCAAAATTCTTGAAAAAATAGTAGCCATCCAACTTCACACCCACTTATCTCACAATAATCTATATGAAAAGTTCCAGTCTGGTTTTCGCCCTCTTCATAGTACAGAAACGGCACTTGTTAAAATTACCAATGACCTCCTTATGGCTGCTGACTCTGGTCTAATCACTATTCTCATCCTCCTTGATCTGAGTGCGGCCTTTGATACTATTTGTCATACCACTCTCCTTAATAGATTATCTTTGATTGGCATTACTCACACTCCACTTGATTGGTTTAGATCCTACCTCTCAGGCCGCACTCAGTTCATACAGCTCAAAACCTTCACATCCCAACCCACCGCTGTTACTTCTGGTGTGCCCCAGGGCTCTGTCCTGGGGCCTCTTCTTTTTATTATTTACCTTCTTCCCCTTGGCAATATTTTTCGCAAATATAATATTAATTTTCACTGTTATGCTGATGACACCCAACTCTACCTTGCTGGTAAACCCACCTCCTCTTTTCCACCACCCTCGCTTATTGACTGCATTTCTGAAATTAAATCCTGGTTTTCTTTGAATTTTCTTAAATTAAACAATGACAAAACTGAGGTTCTCCTCATTGGTTCAAAATCCTCATTATCCAAAACCAATAATCTTTCTCTTATTATTGATAACTCTGTTGTTTCCCCATCACCTCAGGTCAAGAGTCTGGGTGTCATCCTCGACAGTACTCTATCCTTTCAATCTCACATTAATAACATCACCCGGTCTGCTTACTTCCACCTACGTAATATTAATCGCATTCGCCCCTCCCTCACTCCTCATACCACTGCCAGTCTTGTTCATAGTCTTGTCACTTCTCGGCTGGATTACTGCAATTCACTCCTCTTTGGTCTCCCTAATAAATCTCTTCATAAGCTTCAGTTAGTCCAGAATTCTGCAGCACGTATCATCACTCAAACCCCATCTATTCACCATATTACTCCGGTCTTGCAGCAGCTTCATTGGCTCCCGATCAAGTTTCGAACCGATTTTAAGATTCTGCTATTAACATTTAAGGCCATCCATAATCTCGCCCCTCCATATCTGTCTGACCTTCTTCATGTTGCCATTCCATCCCGTAACCTTAGATCCTCTTCCTCCACCCATCTGACCATCCCTCCCGCCCGTCTAACCACCATGGGGAGCAGAGCTTTCAGCTGTTCTGCTCCCAAGCTCTGGAATTCATTACCTGCAGAGCTCCAAAACATCAAATCATATTCATCCTTCAAATGTAAACTTAAAACACATCTGTTTAAAATGGCTTTTTCTTTTTCCTTCTGATTATAATGATTTTGTTTGGTTTTAATTTTTAGATTTTTTGATGTTTTAAGTTGTTTATAATTGTGTCTTTTATTTATTTATTTATTTATTTATTGTTTGTTTGTTCGGTGTCCTTGAGTTCTCTGAAAGGCGCCTTGTATAAATAAAATTTATTATTATTATTATTATAGATAGATAGATAGATAGATAGATAGATAGATAGATAGATAGATAGATAGATAGATAGATAGATAGATAGATAGATAGATAGATAGATAGATAGATAGATACTTTATTAATCCCAAGGGGAAATTCACATTAAATCTTAAATCTTTATCAGTGAGAGTAGCACTGTACCCGTTTGCAATTTTGTTTGCATCTCTGTTAATAAACTCAAGTCAAGTCAAGTTGGGAAGCATGCACTGGTACAGTGCGTTGCCACACCCACTATACGTCGAAACAGCTCGGGATCCCAGTTGGCAACGTCCCAGGCAGGCACGCGGTCCAGTCCTACCCTCCAGAAATGACCCTTTATCTGAGCGATCCCTTGGCCTGGTCCAGCCACTTGGGTCCCCAACAATTAGGATCTTACGAGCCAGATCACCCTCGGGGAAACGCGCCACATGACCGCAGTGCCGTAAGTGACGCTCCCTCACAATGCAGGTAATGTGCCTTCATTCGGGACTCCATGAGCAACCGTTCATTCGACACAAAGTCAAACCAACGGTACCCAAGGATTTTCCAGAGAGACACAGTACCAAAGGAGTCCATGTCTCATAACCATGTAGTAAGACAGGAAGCACCAGAACTCTAAAGACTTGGACCTCAGTCCCTTTGCATAGATATCGGGAGCACCACACTCCCCTTTACAGCAACCTCATGACCTCCCATGCTCTTCCAGTTCGTCTACTGACTTCACAGGAAGAGTCACCAGACACATGAATGTCATGGCCAAGGTAAGTAAGCCTCTCAACAAGGTCAACACTCTTTCTGCAAACAGACACACTGCTGATGGCTGTGCCCAAGAGGTCATTAAAGGCAATCTTGGTTTTTATCCAGGACACTCGCAAGCCCAGACACTCAGACTCCTCACTCAGTCTCTCGAGCACCCTGATCAGAACCTCCATTGACTCCACAAAGATCACAGCATCGTCAGCAAAGTCAAGATCCGTGAATTTTTCTTCACCCACAGATGCCCCACAGCTGCTGGACCCCACGATCTTCCCCAACACCCAGCCCATACAAGTATTGAACAGAGTAGGAGCAAGAAGACACCCCTGACGAACCCCAGAATCAACTGGGAAAAACGCAGAGGTCCTGCCTCCACTCTGCACAGCACTCACAGTACCAGTGTACAGGCCGGCCATGATATCTAGCAACCTCGAAGGGATCCCGCGAACCCTCAGGATGTCCCACAGGGCAGTTGATCAACTAAGTTGAACGCTTTGTGAAAATCGACAAAGGCTGCAAAGAAACTCTGCTGATAATCGCGTTTGCGCTCTATGAGAACCCTCAGTGCCAGGATGCGGTTGATAGTAGACCTCTTAGGCGTAAAACCAGACTGTTCCGTTTGCTGGTAGGTGAGCAAGTGATCATGGATCCTACTGAGGACGACCCTAGCAAGGACCTTATCCGGCACCGACAGCAGTGTTATCCCCCTGTAGTTGATGCAATCCAGGCGATCTCACTTGCCTTTCCAGATAGGGACGACAAGTCCCGTTTTGCAGTCAGTTGGGATGATGCCAAAGATTGCTTGCAATGCCAGGAGGACAGCCTTACCACCAGCCTGGAGAAGTTCATCCCAGATACCACAGATCCCTGCAGCCTTTCCCTCCCTCAGCTGGTTCACCACCTGTGCAATCTCAGTGAGATTGGTTGGTTCACAGCTAATTGGAGGATCAGCCTCAAGAACCGTGGACCCAGAGATATGAAACGTCCTAGCCGGAGGATCAGCTTTAAACAACTGCTCAAAGTAGCCAGCCCAGTGGGTCACAACTTCAGTGTCATCCGTAATGACTGTTCCATTAGCTGCCCTGACTGTGACTCTCCGAGGAACAGATTCAGATGTGCGTAATGCTTCGATTCCTCTGTAAACAGGACGTGGGTCACTAGACCACAGATGGTGTGTCACTTGCTCACAAATTCCTCTAACAAACACCTCTTTATCTGCCCTCAGAGCCCTCGCAGCCGTCCTTCTCAGTTCTGCAAGAGGAGTTGCAGTGCACAGCTCAATGGCAACTCTGGTCTGTTAATACAGTACAATACAATACAATACAATTTATTTTTGTATAGCCCAAAATCACACAAGAAGTGCCGCAATGGGCTTTAACAGGCCCTGCCTCTTGACAGCCCCCCAGCCACGACTCTCTAAGAAGACAAGGAAAAACTCCCAAAAAAAAAAACCTTGTAGGGAAAAAACGGAAGAAATCTTGGGAAAGGCAGTTCAAAAAGAGACCCCTTCCCAGGTAGGTTGGGCGTGCAGTGGGTGTCAAAAAGAAGGGGGTCAATACAATACATTACTATACAATACAATACAATACACAGAACATAACAAATCCTCATTACAGTATAAAAATAAAAATTTTAGAAGTACGGAGCAGAATTTAACAGTAGATGATATCACATAATATGATCTGGATTTGTTTAGAGTCCTGGAGACCTCATCCATCAAGCTGCCTCCCCCATTTGGCCATTCCATGGCTGAAACAGCACTAGGCCAGCCAATCCGATGAAAGGACCCCTCTTTCCCACGATTCCTGCGATCCTTAACAAACTGTTGGTTTAATTATCTGATATAGTAAATCCTTCTGTGGGTCATAAATAGTAGCAAAGTTTAAATATCATCTTCCGGCAAACAAACTACTTTATCTGTAAACATGCCAGAAACTTTGTCAAAAGCAAACAGCCTATCTTTCCTAATCGTCCATCAATATACACCCCTGAAGTAAAACTCTAAATTTCTGATGAAGATACAAGTAACATTTCTAGACTATCAATACATCTCATGGAGTTTGCCTGTAGGGGATTATAAGGAACAATGGGAAGCGGATCTTACAATTATAATTTCAGACAAGAAATGGAGTTCAGCCATCCATAAAATGCATTCTTCTTCAAAGCATCTTATGATTCAGCTACAAGTTGTACATCTCACTTAAAAACCTTATTTTAAATTGTCTAAAATACATAAAGGACATGTTCCATATTGGAATGCAGTCATCAGTCACCTGCCTTCCTAGGTTATATGTTTTAGGAATATTCTAAAAGCAGCCAATTTTGGGTTACAATATTTACATAATCTCCATAACAACCTGGGACCTAAGAGCAATAGTCAGTGTAACACCTGATTGGGAGATATTATGAAATGAAAAATCTATTGTGATATTCTACTGTACACTACATACTCATTTTACTTAACATGGAGAATTCTAATCCACCTACCATAAACTTGATGAGAAAGTGATGTCTTATATTATATTATATTCGAGAAAAATTGAATTCTCTCTGTTGAAAAGTAGTTTAATTAATCAGCCGGACAGCTGAGTGTAAATGAAGAAAAACTAAAATAAATGTCCACTATGAAATACTGAAGGCTAAAATAACAAATTACAACAACATAGTCCGTCTTGAGAGGTGGTGATATTTCTCTAAAATTATAAATAACAATAAGTAGTAATGGGCGGCACGGTGGCGCAGTGGGTAGCGCTGCTGCCTCGCAGTTGGGAGACCTGGGGTCCTGGGTTCACTTCCCGGGTCCTCCCTGTGTGGAGTTTGCATGTTCTCCCCGTGTCTGTGTGGGTTTCCTCCGGGCACTCCGGTTTCCTCCCACAGTCCAAAGACATGCAGGTTAGGTGGATTGGTGATTCTAAATTGGCCCTAGTGTGTGCTTGGTGTGTGGGTGTGTTTGTGTGTGTCCTGCGGTGGGTTGGCACCCTGCCCGGGATTGGTTCCTGCCTTGTGCCCTGTGTTGGCTGGGATTGGCTCCAGCAGACCCCCGTGACCCTGTGTTCGGATTCAGCGGGTTGGAAAATGGATGGATGGAATAAGTAGTAATCAGAGTTTTATTCTCTACTATTGATCGTCTGCTAAACCCAGGTTACTCAATGGAATGCCTGCAAAAACTTCCATTGAAACTTGTGAGGCGTTTGATATATTTTTTAATCACAAAATGAATGATATTAGAAATAATATAGTATATTCCCCCAATAACATTCCTATTATTTCCATTTTAAGTGAATTAAATTTCACCAGGATAGATTTACCAGATCAATATAGAATAATTTCTCAACTGAGACCCCCCACCTGCGTCCTTGACCCAATACCAACAAGTTTTTTCACAGAAGTATCCGGTGTGCTAATTGATAGAATTCTTGACATAGTAAACTCGTCATTAGATACAGGGGTATTCCCAGACTGTCTTAAGACTGCTGTAGTTAAACCCCTGCTCAAGAAAAATAATCTCAACTCCTCTGTTTTTGACAATTTTAGACCTATTTCTATCCTGCCTTTCTTAAGTAAAATCCTAGAAAAGGCCATCATTATGTAGCTAAATGATCATTTGAATAAACATTCTGTTCCTGACAAGTTTCAGTTCGGTTTCAGAACAAATCACAGTATAGAAACGGCACTCATTAAAGTAGTAAATGACTTGTGGGTAAATGCAGACAGAGGTCGTTTATCTGTTCTCATCCTCCTAGATCTGAGTGACATATTTGATACCATTGATCACAATATTCTTATAAATTGCCTTAGTCAGTGGGTAGGCCTCTCTGGTAGTGTCTTAAATTGGTTTGAGTCCTACTTAAGATTTCGAAAATTCTTTGTTAGTTGTGGTAATTATACTTCAAAGACACAAGATATTCTATATGGTGTTCCACAAGGCACTATCCTGGATCTGCTGCTCTTTTCGATTTACATGCTTCCGTTAGGTCAGATTATTTCGGGGGATAACGTGAGCTACCACAGCTATGCCGATGACACACAGCTGTATTTATCAATAGCGCCTGATGACCCCGACTCTCTTGATTCACTGACACAATGTCTTAGTAGTGTTTCTGAATGGATGAGTAGTAATTTTCTCAAACTAAATAAGGAGAAAACAGAATCTTAGTGATTGGCAAAATGGATTTAATGAGGTTATTAGAAATAAACTTGATGCATTAGGATTAAAAGTCAAGAAGAAGGTAAAGAATTTAGGGGTAACTGTTGACTGTGACCTGAATTTTAAATCACATATTAATCAGATCAGTAGGACAGCATTTTTTCACTTAAGAAATATAGCAAAAGTTAGACCTCTTATATCATTGAAAGATGCTGAAAAATTAGTTCACGCTTTTGTTTTCAGTCGACTAGATTACTGTAACGCACTCCTCTGGACTAACCAAAAAAGACATCAATCAGTGGCAACAAGTGCAAAAGGCAGCTGCCAGAATCTTAACTAGGAAAAGAAAATCCAAGCACATCTCTCCAGTTTTGATGTCACTACACAGGTTACCTGTGTCATTTAGAATTGACTTTAAAATACTTCTTCTGGTTTACAAAGCCTTAAATAATCTCACTCCATCCTATTATTTCAGAATGTCTTTCACCTTACACTCCAAATCGTAACCTTAGATCTTCAAATGAGTGTCTGCTTATTATTCCAAGAGCTAAATTTAAAAGAAGTGGTGAGGTGCTTCTGATGTTATGTACCTAAAATCTGGAATAGCTTGCCAATAGGAATTCGCCAGGCTAATACAGTGGAGCACTTTAAAACACTGCTGAAAACACATTACTTTAACTCTTTGAGGGCTGAATATTTTTTCCAAAATACTCAGTTTTCTGAAAAGCACACAAAGCAATGGTTTCACACATACATCAACCTGAAACGTCTGTGGCTACATGCTGTGGCTGCTGTTGGAGCATGTTTGGCATCTCTGTGGCTGCACGGGGGCACCTCGATGGCCAGCAGGAATGCATGGTGGGCTGGCTGCCTTGGCTGTCTTTGCACAGCAGGTGGGCAGCGGTGGCAGTCACAGTATGACGCAATATAGTTTGTACCTCTCATCATCATAAGTGGTACTCCTCCCAGGTGAATGCTGCCATGGCGCATCAGCTACCCAAGCGTGTTCAGCACCACAAGATCAGCTGGGGACTGATCGGCTGCTCCCGGTACCTCACTTTCGCTTTCGATTTCCATCTCCTGATCACTTGCATCAAATTTCAAGTCCAACAAATCAGAGTCTGATTCAGTGATAATACGTAAAATGTCTGTGGAGTATTTTAATTTCCATATCTGCTTTAGTCTCGCACCACATGTTGATGCCATTTTAGAAATTGTTTGCTCTTCGCTACTCACACAGGGAATCAAAGTAAAATCAACAAAGCTACTTAACTTTCCTTCTAGCAAAGACAGTCGAACAAAAACGGAAGGGCGAGTTTTGTTGCAGTTTACAGCCAATTACTGTCCTCTACACCTCAATTTTGACAAGTCGACATCAGCCCTGAAAAAGTTAATATGGCTTTCTCATAGCTTCATGTTAGTGTAACCCTGATATTCTCTTTATGCATTTAAATATAATTTTTATCATGGCTCCACAATCCGTACTAACCCCTACTTTCTCTGCTGTTCTTTTACTGGCTTTCTGTGGTGGTGATCTACGCCACCACCACCTGATCAAAGCACCGTGATGTTCCTACATTGATGGATTGATGGCCAGATGTCCACATGAAGCCTGAAAACCATGACGACTGATTTAGATCATTTATGTTAGGCAGAATGCCCAGTGGGGGCTGGACGTTCTCGTGGCCTCGGAACCCCAGCAGATTTTGTTTTTTTTTTTACCCCCAGCCCTCTAGAGTTTTTTTTTCTGTCCTCCTGGCCATCAGACCTTACTTTACAAGGGGGCTCCGCCCCCTGCTCGTTTCGCTCGCCTACCCCCGGTGTTTTGAACCCGTGCCCGCTGGGCAGGCACGTGTGAGGATGACGCACGTTTAATACGGACCGTTCGCCCGTGTACCTGTTTATGACGTTTCACTTTGCTTTCTACTCTGTCTTTTATTTCTGATCTCGCTTTATTCTGCTTTTGTTTTAATGACACGTGGTCCGTGGTGAAGATATTTTGCCTTTTTCGAGTAATAATGTTCATTTGTTTGTGATACTGTGATGTTTATTGTACTGTTAATAATGCATCACTGTAATGTGATTCACTTAGGGGGGGTAAACGTTAACATTTAACATTCTACAAAGTTATTGTCTTTTTTTCACCTGCATTATCATCATTCTTTAATTTAATATTATTTATTGTATTAGTATGCTGCTGCTGGAAAATGTGAATTTCCCATTGGGATTAATAAAGTATCTATCTATCTATCTATAGTTTGGACGTGTGAGGATGATGTATGTTTAATACGGAGCGTTCGCCCGTGTCACTGTAGCTCTTTCCGAACTATTATGCGGTGCATTGTGGAGCACTGCGGACTCTGTAGTGTTTCCCGTGTCACTTTGTATCCCACGTTCATTAGATCTGTCCACGCGGGCTCGGTGTCGAAGCTGTGTTAGTTGTTGAGCTGTGTGGTTTTGGAGCCGAGACAGTTTTGCTTCCACGGTTTCAGACGCGTGTCCGTAACATCTCGGGTTTGAAGTATGAACCTTTGTGGACTCCGTACGCATTACTGCCACTCACAATATGGCGCATTAGTGCCACTCACAATATGGCGGCGACGCCTGCGACTTCCGTATTATGTCGGTTCTTACTATGCTGTGTAGGCGCATTTGCCTTTTGTACTTCACTGGGCGTTCTGACGCCCGATGTAGGCGCCTGAACCTTCAGGGTCCGCATCCGCTGTGTGGTGTGGACGTTTAACTGTCGTTGTTTCTGCTTTTATATTCTGTATCTCGGTGTGCATGTGTTTAATTCCATAGGTTTTTTTGTAGCTGTTGCATTCCAGTTTTCATCATCTGTAACCCGCTCTCCATGTGTTCGTCCCCATTCTTTAATCCCTTTATGAAGTTTTAGTTTGTTTCCCACTCTGTGTTTTATTTCTGACCTCGCTGTATCCTGCTTGTGGCATGTCAGACGGTTCGTAGTCTTTCTCGTTTTACTGTGGGGAGGGTGGCTTTGTTTTGTAACCTGCTCTCTATGTGTTTGTCCCTGTTCGTTAACCTGTTTATGACGTTTTACTTTGTTTCCTACTCTGACGGTTTGTAGTCTCTCCCGTTTTGCTCAGGTGCGGGGGGGGGGGTGGGATTGGGGGGTTTAGGGTGCTTTGTGTGGTGTCTGTGCACGTGCGTAGTCTCTCCCGTTTAACTCGGGGGGGGGGGGGGGGGGGGGTGTGTGCTTTGTTTCTTTAATCCCTTTATGAAGTTTTACTTTGTTTCCAACTCTGTGTTTTATTTCTGACCTCGCTTTATCCCGCTTGCGGCACCTCTTTATGACGTTTTACTTTGTTTCCTACTCTGACGGTTCGTAGTTTCTCCCGTTTTGCACTGTTGCGGGGGGGGTTGTGTGGCGCCTGTGCACGTGCGTAGTCTCTCCCGTTTCACTATGGGGGGGGGGGCTTTGTGTGGCGCTTGCGCACTATGTCTTTTGCGTCCACGGGCATGTCCCTGCTTCCATATCCGGTTTACCATTCTCGTTTAGTAATATGGATTCTTTGTTACTTAGTATTGCCTAATCTTATTTTTATATTTTACATTTTTTAATAAAACTTTTTATTTCTTCATCTTGTAAAGCACTTTGAGCTACATCATTTGTATGAAAATGTGCTATGTAAATAAATGTTGTTGTTCAGAATTTGGTAATAATTTATCAATGCTATTCTAAAATAAAGAGGCTTGGCTCCTGCTAAACGCTTTCTATTGCTGTAATATAAATGAGGATCTATTTCAGACTGGACTTTTTTGCCATTTACCTCTCTGAGCAGGATCAGAAATGAGGGGGTTTTTTTTGGGAACATAATCTTTGAAATATTATTATTATGATTGTATTTTCTTTTACTGTATCTTATTTTCTGGTTGCGATTTATTCCCTTAAAGAAATACTCTACCCAAAAATGATATTTTTTATATGTTTTGATGCACCTCTCCATCTCATTTATTGGTCGAGTCCTGTCTTAAATTCAAAGGCTTCATCCCGTTTGAACAGGTTTACTGTTTATGCACTACTCTGATTTATATTTATTTGACAAAATTTTAGCAAAAGTGTTTTACACATTGTAAGAATATAACTGGATGACCTGACCTGGGTTATGCAACAGGAGTAAAACAGAATTTTATTCATTGAGATTTTTTGATATTGTTTGCTGTAGTCCAGTATTGATTTCCAGTGATGCCCATTCTATCAGAAACTTTGCTATATTAGTTTTCCATGAAAATATGAGATGAAAAGTTTTTCTCAGACGTAACCACACTACATACACTATGTAACTACACACTACATTTAACCACATGGGATAAATAACATAAAAATTTTGGGTGGAGCAGTCCTTTAATAAACAAATATTAATAGTAGAAAGGTCCATAATGTTGTTAAGTATTAGCAAACAGTTACTGAAACCCCAAGGAAACAAATAGGAAGAATGCAGGATTTCCATTTAAAATGCTTTTGAGAGCCACAAATCATTCCATTATTCTTTCAAAAATGTTAGCATTATTCAGGATCTTTAAAACCTCTCCCGAAGTGAACCACCTAGCACTTAACCTCAAAGTGTTAGTAGCATCATTAACACTATTTATTTTGTATTTTACCTTTATCATCTGGCAGATACTTGAACTCCATTGCTTCACTGACCTCCTGGTCAGAAGGTCGGCGGAGCTGCATCTGAACAGACACTGGCGATGTGATATTTGTGTTGTAAAATGGTGGGGTTTTAAAGACAATTGCAACCTGGCGATGGACATCTGCTTGAGAAAAAGATCCTTTGGCTTCCCAGTCTTTCATGAAAAAACGAACTTCAATATCATCTGTTGAATTATTGAACAGTATAATGGTTAGGTAAGTCA
Source organism: Erpetoichthys calabaricus (assembly GCF_900747795.2). NCBI lineage: Eukaryota > Metazoa > Chordata > Cladistia > Polypteriformes > Polypteridae > Erpetoichthys > Erpetoichthys calabaricus. Next base: position 41,065,993 of record NC_041408.2, read on the forward strand.
TATTGGCAGTAATCTCCAAAGAAAGTTAGTTAGTTAGTTAGTTTAAAAAAAATAGCAGAACTCACAAAGAATGCCTATGCTCCCACTGTAGACAGAAATATTGAAAGAAGTGCACTCTAGCTGTAACATTCTTCACGACGGTGCTAACTAGTAACAGGAATGAAGATAAAGTATGCTTGTTTGGAGTCTATTAATCCCTACCAGATCTTTAATTCATACACTTGCAAAAAAGCAGCACTAAACATATGTTTATGCTTTTAATTTCTCTAAAGTATTTTCCATTTTTTCCCTGTTTAAATTAAAATAAAACTCCCAGTTTCTCCTTTTATACCACCACATGTGTCTAGTGACATAAAAACCTGCCCCTTTATTCATAATGCCAACAGCCTCCTTGACTACAGAAATGCACTTTTAGAACAGCATGACTGATATGCTGTCATAGAAGAGAATCTGTTAGCGCCTCAGTATGACTACACCTATACAAGTGACACTTTTCTGGGCTCACAGTGAAATCTGGTTAGGTATGTATTACAGTATTTATTTGAAGGAAGGATGAAATTACCTTTCTGAACTTTGTCACACAGGAGGAAAATTTCATCTCCTCCCTTAACAGAACCAAAATTCTTGTTCACACGGCAAATCCTCAGTTCTGCTGTGTTTGGTGCTCCTGCAAAAAATGGAGATTGCGACACATTAGTAAGAATTTAAAGGAAGGCAAAGAGGCAGAGCTACTGCATCAAAAGTTTTGAAACAGCAAGTAATCGCCAAGTACGCAAGTAGATAATCATTCAGTTAATGTTGCACTGCTCATTACTAAAAGGTTATCAAAGGGCACATACATGACATGAGAGTGGAGCAAACAACATCAAAATAATATACAAATATACAAAGGCAAAGACAGCCATATTATACTAAATGATTGAAACATTCAAAGTACAAGCACCTTAGAAAGCATTCATAAAAATATTTGAAGATTAACATTAATTTCAACAGCAAAATTAATTAACCTAACAGCCGCAATGTGGTGATTATTAAACAAAGAGAATGATTGATTGGCTGAACAAGTTTCGGTAGGATGTTTAAGGCAGTAGTGAGCAAAGTCTATCCTGGAGGCACATAGTGGCTGCAGGTTTTTGTTCCAACCTGATTTCTTATTGATAAGTCAATTATTGTTGTTGAAGCTCCCTACCACCCCTGCAGCCAGCTCTTAGGATCCTTGTTTTCCACACACTTTATCCTTTCTTCTAAGCCAGAGCTAGAAGCTCCATTTTTATGCTTCCTCCCCAAGATCTTTGAGGGCCTTACTCAGCTTTGAGCCTGTAATCCCAAGGGACTTCAGGAACCTCTGAGAGGATGTTCCAGTGAAGCCTCTGCATCCTACCTCTTCTAGGAAGATGAAAGCTCTCCACCCTGCTTGTGAGCACACACCTAACAGTTCTGCATACTTTTCACTCTCTCTCAAAGGTGGCCTCCATCTTGTCTTCCCATGGAACAGTTGATTCAGCCATTATGACCGTTCTAATAATGGTGGACCAGACAATAATGTCTAGCCATAAAGAGGTTGAAGTAATCTCTTATGGGAAGTTCAGCTGACAGTCAAGGTCAGCCCTCATGGATCACTCTACTCTAGGTGACAGGAGGGACCACATCCTTGTGCTGTTATTTCCATTTACACATGTGTGCATTCATCATGAACTATCTGGTTTAATAAAATATTTGAAGGAGAAAAACGTGAAGGACTAAGAAATACTCATCCGCTTTAGGCTTGAAGTCATTTGAATGATATCCTTGGAAAAAAAAAAAATCTATAATCTGGTGTAGAGCGGCAGCATGGTGGCCCAGTGGTAGCGCTGCTGGAGTTTGCATGTTCTCCCAGTGTCTGCATGGGATTCCTCTGGTTTAATCCTGCTTCCTCTCTCAGTACAAAGACATACAGGTTAGTTGGACTGGTGATACTAGTGTCCCGAGGGTGTGGTTTAGTGTGTGTGTGTTTTTTTTTTCTCTGAGATAGACTGGCCCCATGTCCAGGGTTTGTTCCTGCCTTGTGCTCTATGCTAGTTGGGATAAGCTGGGAAACCCCCCCCACCCCCCCCCCAATCCTGTTCAGGAATAAGCAGGATAGATAGTGACTAAACGGTTTAAGGGGTAAAGTTCCACCAAATGCGCCATCATTTACCTGAGTAGCGTGCAGTCTATTGTTGCTGCTTCACAGTGCATTTCCAGTTTCACCTGCTATACATTCCCAATTGACTTTTCAAATACTTAAACCAGATTAATTTTTGGCAGAAGTTATTAAGCTGACGGACACTGCTGCTCCATCTTAGAGCAGGTTTTTGCCTTATGCACACTGTTTGTTATAAACCAGATTCAGATTATGTGATAAAAATTCTTATTAGAAAAATTTCCAAGAACTGCTTGGTATCCATGACAAACAAAGGCTGTTCCATCTCTTTAGGATTTTTTAATTAAGAAATAATTCTGGTATGATCATTTACTTAGTGAACTTTTCACATAAAATGCCCATAAAATATATCTACGTTTTTCTGAGCCATGGAACAAAGAGCAAAAACCAGGAATCAGCACTACATGGAATGCCACCCTATCGGAAGACTATAGATTTTATGTCTAAATGCAGATGTTTGAGTTTTGAAGATGACATTTTGATCATCCAAGACAATGTACTGTCTAAGCTGCTACAAGTAGAAATGATTATAATGTTTTGCTACTGTGCTCTTCAAATCTATTCTGGGGAATCCTAATATTTACTACCACTGCACTTCCATTACCAGTAAACAATAAAAAACATGCTGTACCAAGTTAATCATAAATTCACCTTCATGCTGCACTCTCCAACTGCAAACATGTGAAAAGTATATAAATGTGAAGGTGCTGATAAGGAAAATAGGCTCTGTGGTAACTTCCTTTTTACAATGAGTATATAAGATTTTTTAACATAATGCACACCTAAGCATACACTTGCTCATGTAAGCAAGCTCACGATGACCTGACTTTATTTACCTAATAACCCAAACCACTATCATATCTACAATGATGGTGGGAGGCTTATTTACACCTCTGCCAACAGTGATGCGGTGCTCATACACTGACACTGTAGATCAGCCTACTCACACCCACGCTCCATTGCCTCAACACATGTTCCCTTCTGACCTATTCTTCTCACCTATGACATTTCAGATGTTTGCAGATCTGCCAAGTATGAGTTGTCAGCATGTCTTATGACCCGAGAACTAGTGTAATTCACTTATTTTAACCAAAAAATGAAGTTAAAAATACAAAACAAAAAAAGTCATTTAACATTTTTTCAGGATTTTGCTGTGTGAGATTATAGGGCTACCAATTCCCAATATTGAGAACAACTGATTTTCATTCTACCAGTGTCTTAAACTCAGTCTGATTCCAGATTTTACCAATAATATCTTTTCCTCAGATGGCTAAATCAGAAATCAGCCAATTACACATTTTTAAATGAAAAATTCAATTTGTTACTGTCAACACCATTAATTTACCAAGTTCAAGTTCACTCTTAATTTTTTTCCTTATTTTAAATTGTCATTATGTTAAAAGTTGCTCCCTTATTTTTCTCTAAAGCTAACCATTAAGCTAGAACTCACACATATGAAAATAACATTTTATGTAAGTGCTAAGAATGTGGTGGCCCATGTATACTAAAACTAGTTAGATATAAATCAGGTCCTGCCACACTAAACTGATCAAAGCCACCACAGAAATACACACAGTACATGAATGGTAATTCTAAGGTAAAAAACACAAAAAAATGTATCTTAGATTTTTAGCTTTAAAATGTCGGTTTAATTATTCACCTTTGAAATAGCACCTAGTTATTTGTTCCCTTTTCTCTTGGACACTGCTTTGATTCATGTTTATGTCAGTTTCCTAAAAGGACTTTGGTGTCCTTCTACATCTTATGTATATAATCTGTGAGGGTAACTGGGGGCTTTAAATTGTCCCCCTTGTGTGGCTAGCTTTGGTGTGCATGGCAATTGATGTTAATGGACACTGGCAAGAGGAAATTTTAAAACAAACAAGACCAATACAACATGACTCCTGGCTGTGAAAAAACATATTAATGTGGATAATTTTGTTAGAAAAATGAAATGATCACGTTTGGGTAGTTGTTGGCGCACTTGGTAAAAGCAGAAACAAAGAAAACATGTTTAATCAAGTAATCACTTGTTTTAAAGGTAGGATTTGACTTTTATATTATACTGATACTATTATTGCTTTACTGTTGTTCTATTATTAAGTGACTGATGTTTCACTGACACTGTAAGGCACATCCTTTCCAACTTGGCAAACAAACTGTTCATCTACATTTTGTTAAGATTTTTGTAGTTGTCCCATTATTCCTTCTTTTAGGTAAAAAGATAAAATATTGCCACTGACAAAATCGGAAAAATAAAAATGTTGATTTACTGGAGTGATATAATCAGGTTATTGTTAACAGTATTGTATTATTGACAGACTACAATTTCAGGAACAGTTTAGTAAAATGTAATTATAAATGCCAATATTTTAAGAACTTAAGTAAGTTCAGTTTTTTACATGTATACAATCCATAGTTCCTCCTCTTGTTCCACCCTAAATATTACACTTCCCTATTTAACAGAGTTTAAAGATTGTGGCAGTGGGAAGGTCATTACCAATTATTTTGCGAGCCAACCTCCCATAACCCACCCAACCAAGTTTCCAGCTTCTCCCAGCTCTGTTTGGATGGAAAATATTCTCACCAGCTTTATAAAAGTGTTTCCCAAAATATCTACTATTCCAAATACTTAGCAATTTTCTTTTTTTTCAACATGTGCCTACAGAGATGCCATAGAGAGTAGAACATATTACAACTTGTACTAAACACATAAATATTATACTAACAGCTAACCTGATGATAAACTGCTGTAGACTTACTGTTGTCATAGATTGGGTTAGAGATGATAGGACAAAGAGGTCTTGTGTAATGGCCATGTTCATCAACAAGGAACACCTGGAAGCAGAGTCTTACAACGTTCAAGTCATACTCTTCAATTTGCAAAAGCTGCTCTCGTGGTACTAAAACACCAAAGGGAAAAAAGAAGAAAAAAAATCTTAAACATGGGAAAACTAAAAAGAAGGTATGCTCAATCCTTTAGCATGAGTTGATATTGTCTAACCAGCTCCTCCCATCTTACTTTGTTGTTATAACAGACACAGAAATTGTGGCCTGGTGAGATGCCTTAAGAATATCATATTTCAGTTGAATGAATGAGTGGTAGAAGACAGAATGGTGAGCAGAAGAAAAGAGGGTGTTTAAAGGTTACATCCTAAACTGACGCAGACAAGCATAATATCATTTGATATGAGCATTTTTAACTTTTAAATAGAAATTAAAGGTAAATGCCTGATTAAATTAATTAATTAATAGTAATTCTGCATTGCTGTACAGATTCTGTACAATCTTTCTACCTCTAGGAATCCATTGTCATATGTGCTGGTAGTCTTAGTGTCACTGCATCACTGTTAATTAAAACTATTAAAAAAAGTAACTTTTCCCCACGTAGTTAGAATTTTTCAGTAACTACAAATCACAATAAAAACCTAGGCTAAAAGTTGCACTGATTTAGAGAATATATCATCTGATCCACAGAGGAGATATAAACTGGACTTCCCTGAGCAATCCACAAAAAAAGTGAGTGGGCCACAAATCAAATTCAGGTACCAGGAGCTGTAACACTTCACTATAACTTAATAATATCCATTCATCCAACCATCATTTTGAGAAATTTAATTACAAATTGAGAAATGAAGCTGCCGTAAGAAATACAGTTTTAGCTCATTGTTTAATGGTTTATGGAGGTGCACTAGTGTTTCAGTTATTTTTTCCATCTCATATCATTTGAAGATGCACTCAGATGTGGCCTGAGCTCCGGGAAATCTAAACATAAGTTGTCAAAAAACATGTGCTTTGAACAACATTATGCTCTTTAAGAATTGGAAGGCTGTTATTCATAATTATGTATGAAGTCTACAAAAATTGGGTTGTCTGATGCATTTATTTGTGACTTCACTAAACAGACTATTTTAATAAAATAATTCATAAAATTGTCCATGAAAGCTACTTGCTGTATAGTACATGTTGGCTGCTGCTTGGTGTTCAGAACTGCATTGATAAATACAGCATATTATTATGTCAAAAGAATAAACGAGTAGCCAGTGAATATTTGGTCTCTTCTTCAATACAGGGTAACACATTATACCATCTCATATACAGTGTATCTGGAAAGTATTCACAGCGCATCACTTTTTCCACATTTTGTTATGTTACAGCCTTATTCCAAAATGTATTAAATTAATTTTTTTCCTCAGAATTCTACACACAACACCCCATAATGACAACGTGAAAAAAATTTACTTGAGATTTTTGCAAATTTATTAAAAATAAAAAAATTGAGAAAGCACATGTACATAAGTATTTACAGCCTTTGCCATGAAGCTCAAAATTGAGCTCAGGTGCATCCTGTTTCCCCTGATCATCCTTGAGATGTTTCTGCAGCTTAATTGGAGTCCACCTGTGGTAAATTCAGTTGACTGGACATGATTTGGAAAGGCACACACCTGTCTATATAAGGTCCCACAGTTGACAGTTCATGTCAGAGCACAAACCAAGCATGAAGTCAAAGGAACTGTCTGTAGACCTCCGAGACAGGATTGTCTCGAGGCACAAATCTGGGGAAGGTTACAGAAAAATGTCTGCTGCTTTGAAAGTCCCAATGAGCACAGTGGCCTCCATCATCCGTAAGTGGAAGAAGTTCGAAACCACCAGGACTCATCCTAGAGCTGGCCGGCCATCTAAACTGAGCGATCGGGGGAGAAGGGCCTTAGTCAGGGAGGTGACCAAGAACCCGATGGTCACTCTGTCAGAGCTCCAGAGGTCCTCTGTGGAAAGAGGAGAACCTTCCAGAAGGACAACCATCTCTGCAGCAATCCACCAATCAGGCCTGTATGGTAAAGTGGTCAGACGGAAGCCACTCCTTAGTAAAAGGCACATGGCAGCCCGCCTGGAGTTTGCCAAAAGGTACCTGAAGAAAATTCTCTGGTCTGATGAGACAAAGATTAAACTCTTTGGTGTGAATGCCAGGCGTCATGTTTGGAGGAAACCAGGCACCGCTCATCACCAGGCCAATACCATCCCTACAGTGAAGCATGGTGGTGGCAGCATCATGCTGTGGGGATGTTTTTCAGCAGCAGGGACTGGGAGACTAGTCAGGATAAAGGGAAAGATGACTGCAGCAATGTACAGAGACATCCTGGATGAAAACCTGCTCCAGAGCGCTCTTGACCTCAGACTGGGGCGACGGTTCATCTTTCAGCAGGACAACGACCCTAAGCACACAGCCAAGATATCAAAGGAGTGGCTTCAGGACAACTCTGTGAATGTCCTTGAGTGGCCCAGCCAGAGCCCAGACTTGAATCCGATTGAACATCTCTGGAGAGATCTTAAAATGGCTGTGCACCGACGCTTCCCATCCAACCTGATGGAGCTTGAGAGGTGCTGCAAAGAGGAATGGGCGAAACTGGCCAAGGATAGGTGTGCCAAGCTTGTGGCATCATATTCAAAAAGACTTGAGGCTGTAATTGCTGCCAAAGGTGCATCGACAAAGTATTGGGCAAAGGCTGTGAATACTTATGGACATGAGATTTCTCAGTTTTTTTATTTTTGATAAATTTGCAAAAACCTCAAGTAAACTTTTTTCACGTTGTCATTATGGGGTGTTGTGTGTAGAATTCTGAGGAAAAAAATGAATTTAATCCATTTTGGAATAAGGCTGTAACATAACAAAATGTGGAAAAAGTGATGCACTGTGAATACTTTCTGGATGCATTGTATATAGGAAGGTTGGTAAACTCTTTAAAGTACATCCCTAGATAACCAGAGTTTGTTGGTTGTTATTTCAATGATAGTTTCAGTTCAAGACTACTCATTTTCATTAGTTTTCTTTTAAATCTGGTTTCTTGTTTTTCTAGTACTTAATTTAGTAGGTATATTTATACTGTATGCTTTTAAAAGACTGAGATGTACACTGGATTTAAATCCAGATATAACAGTAAGCAACTACATTTCCATCTATTGAATACACCTTCTTAAAATGATTAAATTTGTTAAGCTACTCTTTCTGGATTTGGCCATCGGCAGCTCACGTCCATCAAAATGACATTTTGCAATAAAAATGATTTACATTATAATGTCATTTCCTTTATAAACTGCTGTGACACAAGTTTTGCTTAACTGGGGAGGAAAAAAAGTTGTTTGACGTTTCCATCTAGAATTTCATGTACTGTACATCACAAAATATTTATCTTTGGCTTTCCTGTCCTTTCAATAACCCGATGATAAAGATGACGAAAACCACATGTACTGGATATACAGACAACTCATTAATATTGCTCAATTTATAATAATTCTTATTATCATATAACCTCTACAGTTAATAATATCCAAAGACAATGGTGCCAGAACAAACCAATAGCTCATGATAAGCCTAGAGGAAAAACTCCCTTTATTGTGTAGCAAATTAAATACATGGGAAAGACACATCAGAAAGTGGCTACGTCAGAAAGACGTTGCAGTTGAGGGAAATGTGGTTGTTTTATTTTATGAAACCGAAATTGCATTTTATGGAATGTTACAGGTATAATAAATTTGTTATGGTAGAAGGACACAATGAAAATCCTGTCACGTCACCAAACTTGTGCATATATTATTGATCCTTTTAAAGCTTCTGTTACAGGTTTTCTCAACATTTCAGATATCAACAATTTGCCAGCTTAAACCAAACAGAAAAATGTTTTATCAATACTTACCAACAATTAGCATTTCTAGCATTTACATCAACAAACATTTCAGAGCATTAAAACACAGTAATTTGCCGCATAAAATCTTTCAGATGTACACCTGCCTAAGGAGAGGCCTCTTCCTGAAATTAACTGCTTAATGTTGCCTATAGTTTCCCTATTTCCATGTTGGTAAGAGAAGAAATTTTTATAAAAGTAAATACAAATTAAGGTATTAAGGTATGCCCCAGTATTTATTATTCTTTCTCCAAAACAGGTTTCTGCATTTAATGTCCGACTTCATGACCAGAAATAGCTCCCAAAAGTTGTGCATTAAGCTCAAGGCAAGAGCCAACTCTGTATAATACATCAGTACATTATTGTGCACCATTTAAAGTAAACCATTAAAATGCAAATGTAGGCAAGAACTGGTGTGTACTGAGAGGGAGAAAGATTTCCTGATTAATAAATAAATACATAATAAATAAACCAACACTTCCTTCCATAACCCATTCTAAGCACTACTGTTGTATATGCTGAACGGCCCTTGATTTAACAGCAATACTGTGATTGATCTGGTTATTCATAACATAATAGTGAGCCTCACTTTCTCTTCAAAAATGTAATTGTTGCCTATGACAGCTTTTGCTCTGTATTGTTAATTGAACCCCTTCGAAATTGACAATAACAACTCTCCTTTGGTAATTACTCAACCATGATTTCTGTCAAACATTTACCTCTATGATCTCTACCTAAATTTAAATGGCTAATCCTTTTGACTTAAACTGAATTATACTATCACAAATATACTGCTGTTTGTCCCCAACAGTCCTAACTTACCTAACAGTCTGTGACTTTCTTAAGGATACAAAGAAAATATGGGTTAAGCCTCATGGTTAACAGTCCAAAACTTTAACCTCTACACCAAAGAGCCTGCTTTAATGTGATGTTATCCCTAGAATAATTGATTTAAAAACGGTAACTCTGAAGATCTGTGTATATCAAGAATTTAGATTTTGTGTCAAATACTCTTATGCTAGAATTTAAAAATTCTTCTTTGAGTCCTTGATGTTGCACCAGAAGTGATGGATGAGGTTGGTAAAAGTATTTAAAAATGAAAACTGGCCAATTTAAGAAAAGATTGTATCATGTTAACATACTAATTGCAACGATCATTGCATATTCTCCCTGTGTCTGTGTGGATTTCGTCCAGGTGCTCCGGTTTCCACCCACAGTCCAAAGGCATGCGGGTTAAATTGATCAGTGATACTAAATTGGCCCTCATGTGTGGTTGGGGGTGAGTTTGGGTGTGTGTGTGTGTGTGTTTGCCATTTGAAGGACTGGTGCCCTTTCCTGCCTTGCACCTATGCCTATGCTAACTGGGATAGACACCAGCACACCCCATGACCTTATTCAGGAATGACAGAGTTTGAAAATGACTGTCTGACTAATTCTTATGCTACTTACTAATCAAGCTTTAAATCTGCATGCAAACATTCTACACTACATTACTTTCTTATATGCAGATTTTGGATCGTATCTATCTACTCCTGACATATCTTAATTTTATTATTATTACTATCCACAAACAGTATAGCAGAAACATAACTGCAGCTTTGTACTTAAACACCAATGGGGCATTAATTACTGCATTGTCTGCCTCAACTTGCCAGTAATGTGTCTTTTTCTAACTGCAGGCCTAACATGTCTTTGCTGCACATAAGCTATCTGTCATGGGCAAATACAGTGTCTTATCAAGGACACAGCAACATGTTTTTGATTGCAGGTCACCATTAAGGCAACCACATATTGCACTTAAACTGTTATGTTTGTATTCTTGCATAGTTGGCAATATTTTTTCCTAAAGCAGGCTTCTAACTCAGATTAACAAATTTTAAATTCTCCATTGCAAGATATCTTCAAGATGCATCCGACACATAAAAAGTATGTGGTGTACTGTGCAACAACCATGTTTTATGGCATTGTTTTTGACTGCTTTCTAAAGCCCTGTTAGTAGTATAAAGTCTGCTTTGTAAAAACAGATAAAAGAATTTGAAATTGAAATGTTTTTAGTTTCAAAGGACAATTTATTAATCCTACAATCACTCCTTGTTTTAACACTAATACATATGGTACTTAAAACATTACACAAGGGATTTAGTTTGAGATTTCCTCTTGAGTCAGTTCACTGTGGCTTGAATTGTGTCCATCTTAGGTGGAGTTGGGGTGTGGGCGAGATATTTACATTTTTATTAGCAAGTTGTAAAGTATGTTTCAATCTATTTTCCTTGAGTTTGGGGAATACAGTTCCATGGTTTTTGGAATTTTCAAGTACAAGAGCAAGTAAACGTCAGTTTGAAATAGATATGGCAAATGCAATAAAATGGCATATATAAAGGCATCATGCTTTATTGCAAAACTCACAAGAACACTAAAAAAAAATATAATTCTCTATTGGGAAAAAGCACTATGTGTTAGTATGATATTACAACTTTCATTCCCAGACAATCAGAAGTTAACTGTGTTTCCATCTGTACAATCATCTGCTAACAGTTTGGGGTCACAGGAATCTAGTGCCTATCATGAAAGCACTGACACCAGGTGGAAACCCCTTTTGGGACAAGGTGCCAGCCCATTGCAGGGCTCACTCACACATGCGTCAAACTACACAAAATATGTTAGAACCATATAGAATATAATTTCCAGCATAAAATATTATGCTCAAATATGCACATAGCAAGAGTCCAGCATGACATAAATGGGGATTAAATTCTCAGTTCAAACTGCCTGTTAATTCAGGAACAGAAACTGCACAGGAAGAGGTTTCTATGGCCACCAATCCTCCCTTGGGGGTAACAACTAAAGAAGCAGAATTTACAACCGAAACTATCAACATTCTACTCCTGTTATAGTTTGTCCACATGAAACATTTAATAAACATACCAAAGTGTCCTACTTTGAAAACTTTTCTTCTCCTGCCCCCTTCAAATATTTTTAAATGTTATCCCAATACAGTATTAGTTTTCAGCAAATGTTAATAAGAACAGCACTTTTTAAATTTATCCTAAATATATTTTCTATTTAGGTTTTTCTAATGATTAATTAATCACTATTCATTCCCTGATTATATTAAATGCACAGGACGATGACTGAAATATTACAGAGAAAGCACTAATTTACCATACAAGTAGAGTGTTCACAATCAGTCAAATCAAAAGATATTCCTGATTTAAGTCTTTTAGTGCAGTATTTTTCTAACTTGCTACAGAACAGAACCAACAGTATAGCACAGCTTAAACTATTCAGTATACTCATCTGGCTTGCAGATTGTGTTGTGGAAACTAAAGGTACACTGAAAGTGCTGTAGCTTATAAAATAAGATATATACTCTCCACTTGCTTTCAAAATTGGTCTATATGCCGTATCAAATGAGTGAACCAATAGACTCCTTCCGATGTGACACCTTGTGGTACAGAAACAAAACACATTAAATGCAGGCAACGTGAGACAAAACCAGAGGCTGAGAAGGTCAAACCACCTTCATGCTTCTAAAAACGTAAAATTTTGTCACAAAAGAATCACTTCTGCTGTCCCATCCTAAGCAACCACCTCCACAACTCAAGTAGGTAGGTCTCCCACTTCTTTGTTTCATTTATGCCCACTCTGTAGTGTTTTATGACTAATGTAACCTGCAAGCCTTTTTCCATTCCATATTCAGAATAGGGGCCTGTTGTAGAAAACACATTTTGATGAACATAGCAAGCAATTAGACCCTTTAATAATGTATTATGCTTTAAAAATTGTCTTCAAATATGGTGAGAAAATATTCTCACACTAAAAGTGTATCACAAAGTCAGGGTGTTTTTACACTTGCTTGTATTTTTTTCTTTGTGGTTTTACATGCTTTTTCCATACTAGTGTTAAGTGGCAGCTCATGGAAAAAAATTAATAAAAAACATCCCAGTGCTGTTATGACAGTTGCAAGACTACTGCTCATTTTTATGTATACATTTTGGCACAAAAGCATTGTGGGATCTGTACATCCATATGAATGTGCAAATAGTACCTTCATATCTAACCATTCTCCGTACAGTACACCTAACACATTATATTAAAATTTGCAAACTCGCTTATTCTAATTTTGAATTGCATTGTAAATTATATTAGTGTTGGTATCTTATGAATTCAATGTCTGGGGCTCAAATCCCACACTCAGTAATTGTCTGGGTGGGGTTTGAATCATCTCCTTATGTGTTCTTTCCACAAAGCCAAAGATGTGCAGATTAGACTTGAAACTCTACCAAAAATAATAATAATAATAATAATAATAATAAACTGGTGTTGTGCAAGTGTGGTAGAATATATCAGTGAACCTGTGGACTGTCCAAGGTTGGTTCCTGTCTTATGTGTGGTGCTGCCACGATGGGCTCCAGCCTCATGCAACCTTGAACTGAAGGGAGTGTGTTTGAGGATGTTATGTCAAATAAGTTACATTATATAAAAGTTACATTATTTCCGTTCTCAATAATATGCAACAGTTTTTTATCCTTTATTTTGCACTTCCCACACCTTTGTTCTAGTCCCAAACAAACCTTACCTGCTTAACTGAAAGTTGAAGGTATCTCAAATATAAAATAAGAATTATACAAGGCAGGACACAACCCTAGGTGGAGTACAGTTCTTGGCAAGGAACACTCACTTACACAAGGCCAAATAATTTTGGGAGTAAAGTTAGAGTACCCAGACAGTGACCATACTGAGGATTGTACCCCAGGACTCTGTGAGGCAGCAGTATTAACCACTACACCATCCATAATTTGCATAATTTACAAAGGAAAACAGACCTTTAAAATAACTGTTCAAATTTATTAGCAATTTTATTAAGAGTGAAAAGTAAGTTTTACAGTTTTCATGCTTTTTTAACAATGCAATGGTGCAATTTGTGGCCTCTTCAACCACCAAACACTAAGTTTCAATGTTGTGCTGCAAGATCTCAAAAAACGGAAGTGTGTTGTAATATCTCTTCCTCTTGTTCTAATAATAAAGATTATTGTGAGGCCCATGTGCACATTGTTAGTAAAGCAAGAAACTTCCCTTTTTTGGTTTTATGTGAAACCTATTAAGCCAGTGAGTCCTACAGCCCCACAATTCCTTTTCATTGCATCTAATTAACAAATAGAAAAATATCAATGAAGTGCCACAAGTTTCAGAGTGCAATTATTTTGCACTTTGTTATATCCTTGGGTCTTCAATAGCAGTACCATGAGATGCCTGTTTTTTAATGGAACAATTCTTATAACACATATTATACAGCCAACTTGCAGTGAAAAAATTCAATGGTACACTATAAAATTTGATAACAATTTTATTTTATTTTAGAATCTAAACTGAAAAAACATACACAGTACTCTTTGACTTCACCCATAAATATCCACAATAATTAGTAGAAAATATGTATTCAATCTAACATCACATTTTACAGCTATTTTATTACATACTTTTTCATCAATTAAATGCACTGGTAACACACATAATCACATTTTGGACTAAACCTAAATTGGTGAAAGCTTTGAATTTACTACCATATTTTTAAAATAATATACATAATGAGATCATCTACTGATGAACACTGACTGAGACTTAAGAAACAAGCTCACATACAGCATGGGCATGTTTGTTAAAAAGAAGAAAGTTGCTTCATTTTTTTTTACTATCTCTGACAATATAGAAGTAAGTGACTACATAAAACCAATCATACATTAAAACAATAAAAGGTTACAAAGAAAGGTGTTTCTGGAAACAGGTGTTCTAGACATTTTAAACCAATGCTGTAGGTGAGTCTCTTTTTCACATATATTTATGGTTCACCACCATAAAGATAAGAAGAAAACTTCACCTTCCTGTTTACTCTCCAGTCACTCTAAGGCTCACTTTGCAGCTGCATTTAATGTCTTAGCAGTTGCTGTTTCCTGCCTGCTGTTAGCACTTTTAACTTTCCATTAAAACATGAATTTGCTCTTTTAATTAAATAAAAAGCAAAACATGGTCAAATCTAACAAAATAAATTACATCAATTTATTCCTAAGTAAGATTAGGGAAACTTGCATCTATTCTGCCAACAAGTATATGGCAGGGTCTTATTTGAGTGAGTTAACGCTGAGTTTTATCATACAGGAGCACAATCTCACATCAGTACAGTTTAGGGTTGATATGGAGCAGGGAGCAGGGAGCATGAAACCCTCAAAGTGTTCTCATAGAAGCAGAATATGCCACAACATAACCATTTATATAACCTCCTCCCCTATTCAGGACTGCAGGCAAGCCAACATTAATCTCACTAAAAGGGTACAGTGCAGTAACTCAGAAATCTGCAAGTACACACTTTTTCACTTAGGAGACAGAGGGGAAATTCAAACACAAAATGAGATTTCCCCAAAGTGACAATCCAATACACACTCTTCAGTTCTTAAACCAAGAGATGGATATTAGCTAACCACACCTTAATTAACAATTTGATATTACTTTGTTTTATATATTTGTATATACAAGCAAGTGAACATGTAAAGATGTTTAAAATAACCAGAATAACTGGAGATCTCATATAGCATAGTTACTTATTTATACTGTTACAGCATGAACTCTAAAACAATAATCAGAAGCACATTGAGTAGTGAGTAAAGAACTATATAAATGTAAATGATTATTATTATTAATAATAATAATAATAATAATAATAAATAAAACTCAGACTTCTGTTTACAAGAAATTGGAAACAGGATAGTGTGGTGTAGTGGTTAATACAATGCACTTTAAAACCACAAGGTTGCTGGTTTAATTCCTGCCTGTATCTCTCATTATTTGGTCCTGAGGAAATCAGGTGTGCTCTGTCTGCAATAAACAGAGGTAAAATGTACTGTATCCTGATTTTGTATGTCACCTCACCTAAATATATAATATAATACAGTTAAGCATATACCATTTTATTTAAAAAAAACAAACCTAGGTACTACAAAATGTAAGTTTTATTACTTACCATTGAATGGGTTGATGCATTTTTTTATACGTGACTCAATAGCATCCTTAACCTCTCTCCTTCGCACACACTGAATGCCAAGATTCTGGAAACTAAATATGGGAAGAAAATATAGGAAATATAATGATGATGAATAACCATAAAACATCTTATTGTGGGAAAATATTCCTGTCCTAATTACTGATATAGACTTGTTTGAAAAATATGCTTTTCTGCTGAACAACATTAAGATTGCATGAAGTACAAACTAAAGCAACACATTTTGTGGCTTTAAATTTTGATGAGCAGGATGTGTCAAGCAGCTAAGGGTGTCTAGAATCAGCCACATAAACAGATTATTATAGTAAAAAACAGGGAAAAAAAAGTAAACAAAATGACACAAATTTTTGTGATTTTTTTTCAGTTTGAAAGTGATACTAATCGTTAGTTGAAATATAAGAGTGGCATTATGGGACACCTTAGCAATTATTTAATCAATCTGATAAGCCAAGTTTTTCCTGTCACTTTCTGAATGCCTTCTGTTCTTGTAGTACTTTATGTACTATACTTCACAAGATGATAGAGATTTTACTTAAATTATGTTTTGTTCATCACTGATGGCGTAAAGTGGGCACAACACATCTCAGCCATTAATGCAAATGGTTCACCAATGCCTTCACTTCCTCAAGTATTTGTGGAAAGATTCTACAACCAACTTCTAACAGTACAACCAACTTCTAACAGTACAAAGTGAAGTCTGTACCTACTAGCTGTATTACACTCTGATATGACATCTGTCCAGCCAAGAAGCTCAACCCTGCTGGGGCCCATGGCCACCGCCAGATGGCACCTGTACAGCTCAGGAGCCCTGGACTGCAGGACTTCCACCTGCAGCCAGAAGAGGATCCAGGTGCACCTTAAGTACTTCCAAGTGCCTATGCAGTACTTCTACCACACTAGGGAGTGCTGTCGGTAGAGGATCAGAGTGCACCTGGAGCAATTCTGGGTGTACTAAAAAGGATGCCGCGTTTGAGGAGCAAGAGTCAGGAAGTGGAGGACAAAGCTTGCGTGGAAGAGGAGTGGAGACGGCTGAGGAGAAAGAAAATGAGAGAGAGAAAAAGGGACTGAGCAATAGTGTTGTGTTGTGTAGTTGTGTACTGTGCTCTAAAGTAGGGAGCTGGGGAATAGAGCTTCCCCTCAAGGAAAATAAAAGCGTGTGCTGCTCTTGGACTTGTATCTCTGTACCTTTCTGTGCCCCCGTATTTCCACAATATATACATTACGCATTGCTTTAGAAAAACACACAGCATTATTACAGACCTCAGCCATTATTATACACCCTTATTTGCACCAGCTGATGCAGGGATAAGTTTTTATTTTTCCTTACGTCTTAAAGCTATTTAACGGCCACTTGTAGTGACTACTGCATGAGAAAACTTGATGTGTGATTCTTACATTTACCATATGCTGTAGCTGTTAAAGTATTGTATTTTATTCATTCTCTGTTGTTTACAACTGCTACTAGTCTGCAAAACTAGTTAAAAATCCCAGGTCATTGTTATATTTTGGTGAAAGTCATTATAATGGAAGACAATTGCCTAGACATTAGATGAGAGCATTCATTACCCCTTTTGAGTGACCAAGAGGCAGCTGAATAGATGTAATTGGGTTGCACAAAAAAATGGAGTTGAGTAAGAAATGCCACTCTATATTTAGATATTCCAAGACAGATGAAAGGATGGTCTTTCCTTTTAAACTTCACTTTCTTCCTTCAAAAGGTGGTATTAAGCACATTAACTGACACACTGAAATCTCAGTTACTAATGTTGAAAAGGGGGTACATTTTGTAACACTTTAGTGCAGAACTTGCTTTTAAAAATTTTACTCTAATGGAATAGTTTCAGATCCTGTTTAATGGAATCTTGGAAATGGAGAGGATGCCTCAGGAGTGGAGAAGAAGTGTACTGGTGCCGATATTTAAGAATAAGGGGAATGTGCAGGGCTGCAGTAACTACAGGGGAATACAACTGATGAGCTACAACATGAAGTTATGGGAAAGAGTAGTGGAAGCTAGGTTGAGAAGTGAGGTGATGATTAGTGAGCAGCAGTATGGTTTCATGCCAAGAAAGAGCACCACAGATGCAATGTTTGCTTTGAGGATGTTGATGGAGAAGTATAGAGAAGGCCAGAAGGAGATGCATTGCGTCTTTGTTGACCTGGAAAAAGCATATGACAGGGTGCCTCGAGAGGAGCTGTGGTATTGTATGAGGAAATCGGGAGGGGCAGAGAAGTACTTAAGAGTTGCACAGGATATGTACAAGGGAAGTGTGACTGTGGTGAGGTCTGTGGTAGGAGTGACAGATGCATTCAAGGTGGAGGTGGGATTACATCAGGGATCGGCTCTGAGCCCTCTCTTATTTGCAATGGTGATGGACAGGTTGACAGACGAGATTTGACAGGAGTCACCGTGGACTATGATGTCTGCTGATGACATTGTGATCTGTAGTGATAGTAGGGAGCAGGTTGAGGAGACCCTGGAGAGGTGGAGATATACTCTAGAGAGGAGAGGAATGAAAGCCAGTAGGAACAAGACAGAATACATGTGTGTAAATGAGAGGGAGGTCAGTGGAATGGTGAGGATGCAGGAAGTAGAGTTGGTGAAGGTGGATGAGTTTAAATACTTGGGATCAACAGTACAGAGTAATGGGGATTGTGGAAGAGAGGTGAAAAAGAGAGTGCAGGCAGGGTGGAATGGGTGGAGCAGAGTGTCAGGAGTGATTTGTGACAGATGGGTATCAGCAAGAGTGAAAGGGAAGGTCTATAGGACGGTAGTGAGACCAGCTGTTATATGGGTTGGAGACGGTGGCACTGACCAGAAAACAGGAGACAGAGCTGGAGGTGGCAGAGTTAAAGATGCTAAGATTTGCATTGGGTGTGACAAGGATGGATAGGATTAGAAATGAGTACATTAGAGGGTCAGCTGGGAGACGAAGTCAGAGAGGTGAGATTGCGTTGGTTTGGACATGTGCAGAGGAGAGATGCTGGATATATTGGGAGAAGGATTCTAAGGATGGAGCTGCCAGGCAAGAGAAAAAGAGGAAGGCCTAAGAGAAGGTTTATGGATGTGGTGAAGGAAGACATGCAGGTGATGGGTGTGACAGAACAAGATACAGAGGACAGAAAGATATGGAAGAAGATGATCTGCTGTGACAACCCCTAACGGGAGCAGCCGAAAGAAGAAGAAGGAATAGTTTCAGATCCTGCAAACTTGAAACTTTTCTACAATTCAGTTGTACCCAAAATTGTGAGGTTAAACCAATTATATTTTGCTGAACTGAATGACAGGCTTCTTAAACATTTTAGCCAAATTCAGTTTATCTTATTCAAGCTAATTGTTATCTCTGTGTTAATGTTCTATATGTGTCTCTTAAAGTGTCAGTACTGTTCAAAGAGTTCAGTTAATGCTGACAATGACCTTCAAAATAGTTGCACTTCAAATTACTACAGGAGATCAGTATAGTCTAGAATTATTTACTAAACTGGTTAAGTGTTTTATAGTTGTGTTTGCATATTCTCACTAATGGCTAAAAATGTATGTAATTTGTGTGACTTGTTAGAAACACTGTACAGCACTGACAGTGAATAATAGTAAGCAGGACACTATATAAAAAGTGTATAACTTGAACATAGTAGATATATATTTGAATTTGTGTTTGACAGTCAGTACAACCTACATATTTATTGAAATAAGGGACACACTACCATTTTGCATCAAATACAACAAAATGTGCAAGTAAGTGTAGAAGCCATTGTTCACAGATCTCTAATTACAGCATTAGGAATTTCTTTGAAATGTAGATGGAATGTTTTCAAATTTCAAGAGTACTATGCTGCATGTGTCATTGTACATCACAAATCATGGCACAACAGACACTATATACCTTAGTGGAAAAAACAAGTGTGTAGTATGGTCTTGTGAATTATGGATAGGGTTGGGCAGATGATTTTACTACATTCTCATCCTGACAACTGTCTGACAGAGGACACTTTGACTCTAGGATGGAGTTCTTCCTGAAATGATTTTTAAATGTTCTCATGCAAATTTGAGCCCACTCAGAGCACTCCTGTTTCCACCAAAAGTATACAAACTTCATGTTAAGTTTAAATCAGTTAGCATCTCTAAGTTGCACCTGGTTTAAAAGTAGGAATGACCGTCTTTTGCCCGATCCATTTAGGACAGATTGTTTCCTTACAAGCAGTACACTGCTGAGGAGACAGTTCATGGCTCTCCATGACATTTAATACAATTATGACGAGGAATCCTGTGGGGGGTACTCCAAGAGTATGGGGTACCAGACCCCATGATAAGGGCTGTTCGGTCCCTGTACAACCGGTGTCAGAGCTTGGTCCGCATTGCCGGCAGTAAGTCGAACCCGTTTCCAGTGAGAGTTGGACTCCACCAGGGCTGCCCTTTGTCACCGATTCTGTTCATAACTTTTATGGATAGAATTTCTAGGTGCATCCAGGGCGCTGAGGGGTTCCGGTTTGGTGGGCTCAGGATTGGGTCACTGCTTTTTGCAGATGATGTTGTCCCGTTTGCTTCATCAGGCTCTCATCTCATCTCATCTTCAGCTCTCTCTGGATCGGTTCGCAGCCGAGTGTGAAGCGGCTGGGATGGGAATCAGCACCTCCAAATCCGAGACTATGGTCCTCAGCCGGAAAAGGGTGGAGTGCCCTCTCAGGGATGGGAGCGAGATCCTGCCCCAAGTGGAGGAGTTCAAGTATCTCGGGGTCTTGTTCACAAGTGAGGGAAGAATAGAGCGGGAGATCGACAGGCGGATTGGTGCAGCGTCCGCAGTAATGCGGGCTCTGCATCGGTTTGTCGTGGTGAAAATGGAGCTGAGCCGTAAGGCAAAGCTCTCAATTTACCAGTCGATCTACACTCCTACCCTCACCTATGGTTATGAGCTATGGGTAGTGACCGAAAGAACGAGATTGTGAATACAAGCGGCTGAAATGAGTTTCCTCCGCAGGGTGTCTGGGCTTTCCCTTAAAGATAGGGTGAGAAGCTCAGTCATCCAGGAGGGGCTCAGAGTAGAGCCACTGCTCCTCCACATCAAGAGGAGTCAGATGAGGTGGCTCGGGCATCTGATCAGGATGCCTCCTGGACGCCTCCCTGGTGAGGTGTTCCGGGCACGTCTAACCGAGAGGAGGCCCCGGGGAAGACCCAGGACACGCTGGAGGGACTATGTCTCTCGGCTGGCATGGGAACACCTCGGGATTTTCCCAGAAGAGCTAGAAGAAGTGGCTGGGGAGAGGGAAGTCTGGGCATCTCTGCTCAAGCTGCTGCCCCCGCGACCCGACCTCGGATAAGCGGAAGAGGATGGATGGATGGATGGATGGATGGATGGATGGATGGATGGATGGATGACGAGTCTATAAATATGTTTGTAAATGAAAAAATAGCATTGAATCCTTTTCATCTAAAAAGATGTACCTTTCTTTAAAGCCATGTTCACCAGGAAATAATGTAATACAAAATTCTGATTTGACTGATTTGTGCATACTCCATTTAAAATATTACTTAATGCAAAACAAAAGCAGACAAGGGTAAGTGATCTTAAGATAATTAAAATGAGTTAAAAAAAAGCTGTTGTCAAGATTGTGGTGTTTTCATTATGACTGCTCACTAACTATTGCATTAAGGTCCTTCCTTGGGAATTCCCACTCACATTATGCCTCCTAAGTTAAAAAGTAAAATTAGGAAGTATTTTATTTTGTGAATTTACAGAAGTTAACTTTTTAGAGATCGTATTACTAATACTGAATATTCATCATAAATGTCTGTTCAACATGTAAAACGTGAAACAAACACATGCAAAGTAAATAAGCAATAGTATTTTATGAATATACACTTTATTATACATATAAAAAGAGGGGTGAGCAATACTGCATTAAAGCTCCAGGTAATCGGGGTACAGTGAGGGGTTTACACGTTTCCCCTATTTTTATTGGGGTCTTATCGTGCAGACTACAATTTCCCCCCACATCCCACAGACATGCTGTTTTAAGTTAATCTGTGACTCAAGCATGGACAAATGTGAATGTGTGTAAGTGTAATTCCTGTCTGGATTAGGCCTTGGCTTCCTGAGACACTAATGTAGAAGCAGGGAAGCAGGACTCAGACAATGAATGGATAAACAGATGCAAGAAGGATAGAGACATTTTAAACTAGTAGTGTTCCTTTTGGATTATCCATCAAAAATTATTCAGTGAAAAAATGCTTCCTTGCGTAGGATCACACATTTTAAGAATGGACCATTCACCATTATCTGAGTCCACAAAGACAGGATATTCTTGAAGGATCAGAAAAAAGGGGCAAGAAATCAGTCCTGAAAAGTAAGCCAGTCAATCAAAAGGCACAGTCATTCAAATGTACATAATTACTAATATCAGGATAACTCAGAGTTGACAGTTAACCTAATACCCACATATTCATCATGTGTGAGGACCTGGACTATCCCAAGAAAACCCAGTTGGACATAAGGAGAAAATGCATACTGCACACTTTCACAGATCAGGAAACTGAACCCATGTCTATGGAGATGTGAAGAAGCAGTGACAACTGAAGCACTGTCATCCAGTAAAAGATCATCCATAGGCAATAAGACAGACAAATCTCTGTTTCTTAGCATGACAAGTGTGTTTTGGGATAATTAGTAACTGAAAAATCCAACAGGATTTGGTTCAAACTCAAAAGTATACAGCCCATATGACAAGGGTCACACCAAGTGCTGATTCATGTTACTTTGTAACAATTATACATTAGAATTAAAATATACTTATAAAATACAAACTGATTTGTTGATATACAACAGACACTTACGAAATTATTGTACGGTCTGGTCCAAACTCAGCTTCATAGTATCCATCTTTGCAATCTTTACCAACCAAATCATGTGGATGTGGTCTATAGGGCTCATTTTTAGTCACAAGTGAAACTCTGACTTTGCCTTTACCAAAGTAATTTTGAATCTGAAAGGAAAAAAACATCTAGCATATATCATAATGGTACTTGTTTAGAGCAATCACTTATTTGTTTAAAAGATTTTTATTTGCCAATAATAACCACTTTTAGAACAGGAAAAATGTAAGAGTTGATTACTAATGCCAGTTGAGCAAGTTCTCCACCTGATCAACATTCTAAATTATTGCTAGGGTTTTTGAATTAAATTAAAATTACTTTCAACAAGCTTAATTTATGTAGCAGATAAAACAATTACAGAAAAACTGGCCTTTCCTACAGTCTTTATCTAGGTTTACATACATTATGTTCCTTGATGTACATGTAGGTAATGAAGTTCACTGGTCAAAATGTAAAACAGTCAACATAAACTAGTGATAATAATGAAAAGCCCAATAAAAAGTAAGAATCGGTATGCAGGGAAAAAAAATAATGACAAAAACGTTACTGTTATTCTGTTAATACCACTGAAATGTAAATATGGGTCACCAAGTATCTGCTTTATCAGTGCATGTTACGATGACAATGATGTTTAGAAATGAACAGGCATCCATGTACCTTATATACATGATGATAATTTAGCATTGTATTGACAAGAATACGGACTTCTGGTAAAGCTACATGTGCCAATATTCCACTTATCTCAACAAACAGAATATTTTAAGCAACACTTTTACAAAGTTATTAAGAAATCTGGGTCTTTAAAAGTTAGATAAAAATGCAATGCTTCAAGGTGCTTCATATTTCTTTTTCTACTAGTGGGTTTCTGCATTCCTAATGATTAGCATGTTCATTTTTATAAATTCAACCATTTCCTTTTCAGCCACATTTCCTCATTACTTCCTATACTTCCTGTTTTTACAAGAAGCAACAGCAAATATTGAAATAACACTTACAATCACTGTAATGAGATTAAACCTCTACATGAAACATCAATTGAAATAAACTTTGTTTTTACATTATAACAACAATGCAACAACTCACACTGGACATAATGGAACTGTACCTTTACTGTACTTGCAAATCAAATGTTATTTTTTTTCCCTCAAAAATGACTTCACAACTTCAATGTTCTGCTGGTTTTATTTTGAAGTGTGGTATGTACTAGCATATCAACTTTAAGTGAGGACGGTTTGTATGGAAGCTTCGCACCTATTGCTCTGTACTTTAGCAATCAACTCAACGTTTGATTCAATAAGATTTGATCAAGGAGACTTTTGTCGTAGTCTACATCTAAGGTTAAAAATTTAGCTAAGTGACTGATAATAAACTTAAAATCATATTTTATGTGTAACTTATGAAGGCAGCAGAGCTGAAATGGAAACATATTGGGACTTCCCAGGGTATACAGAAAAATACTTTTTTTGTACGCATTTTATACTCCTGCAATATCAAAAAGGGGTGCTGGTTTTTAAGTTCAGTCCTGGGGGGACGCCATGGCTACAGGTCTTTATTCCATACAGTTTAACATTCAGTGCATCATTCTTTTTAATTAACTAATTTCAAACTTATATGGTTCACAAATACTTCTAAGAATTTCATAAATATTTGTATTGCTTGCTTTAAATGCTTGCGTCTCTTTTAATGTTTTCCTTTGAATGTACGCTCTTCTTCAGAGTTTGTTTCTTAATTGTAACCAAATGCTAATGAATAGCAGTGAGTTATGCGGACACAGACACAAACAATATTGAGTGCTAAAGCTGAAGAATTACTTCACTGCCATTTCCACTAGGTAGCTTACTAGACAAATAGATCAGTTTAAGTTAAAAAGAGGATGAAATGATTGTGAAATTGGTTGGAATAAAAACATCTAGCCATGGGGATCCCCAAAACTGAACTTAAGAACTACTGCTCTTCATTTTTGTGAGACCTATTTACTGGTTACTATAGAGATGTTAAAAATTAACAGTCTGCTCAGCTTTAACTATCAAAGGATTAAATTCTTCTTGTTGTTCTATCCACTTGTGCAAACACAGTTTCATCCTTGTTCTTCAATTTACAGTTGTAAATGTGCATTTTTTTGTTTATTATTATTAAACAGATTACAAACAACACAATATTAAGGTTGTAGTTAAAGTTCATTTGAGGTATATATTATTGATTTAATCTGCAGTTATTGACATGGTTTCCTGTTTTATAAACAATGCCTATGAGGGTTGGTGGCAGAATTGGCACTCCAGGCACCATAAAAAACCTCACACTGTTCCACTCCATCTGAACTAGTGTGGTGCTAAGGTGTCACCCATTGCATGGCTGCAGTCGGGTCCTAATCTGGGATCCTGAGCTGGTTTGTCATGGGGTGGGTGCAGCTATGTGTTGCAGGGCCGGATTTATATGAAAAGAGGCCCTAGGCTATTCCACTTATGAGGCCCTTTCACCTTCCATTTTTAAGTTTGTAAATTACATGAGAGATAATAAAATTTTGCTAACAATTTGAATGTAGGCCCCTCTTGATCTTGAGGCCCTAGGCTGAAGCCTAGTTAGCCTATAGGAAAATCCGGCCCTGATGTGTTGTATCAGCATGTGCTCCTATGGTAATCCAAAATAATCATTTTATTATAACAGGTACTATGTTGTCAAATGCAGTGGGATGCACTCTGTAAATGCCACATGTCTTACAAGTATTTGGTACAGGATATAAATAATGCTTTGGTACTATGCCCAAGAGATGGAAAATTACACATATAAAACAAGCTTTCCATGGCACACTGCATTGGAGGAAGGCATGTTACAAGAAACAAATAAATACATTGACGCATAAAATAATTGTGAACTCTTTGAGCTGGACAACATATGCATAATATTGCTTAAGCATTAATATATTCTGCATAATTTTATTGTTTTAAGTATTTACCCCATACTTTAGGCTTTGTAGAATACAATCTGAGAGCAACTGCAAAATTTAGTCTTCTTGTTTATGCCTCTATGACCTTTGCACAGATAGATAAGACATGTTTTCCCAATATTCATTACAGAATTGAACAAACTCTCCTGGGTTGTAAAACAGAGTAATTGTAAACTTTAACCTTCTGTATGAATAATTTGCTTCCATATGCCTCCGTTCAGTGTCCTTTCTCTCTTGATAAGTATTAGGTTCCTGACACAGAAAATCATCCCCAAAATATGAATGACAAGCCTGGTACGACATGGATGTTCTTGATGGTCACCTCATCCTAGCAATTTACTGTTAGTGGCTTTATCTTTAAAGTACTGCAGAGATCAATCTCTGATATACAATCAATTTACTCTATACATGTTCTCCACCTCAGCCACTGAAGTTCTGTAAGGATGTTCAATAGATTTTTATTGACTTATCTGACAAATGCCTTCCAAGACTGTTTCTTTACTCTGGAACTTTCCATTTAAATAAATTATGTGCTCCTCTGATTTTTCAACAGTTTTCAAAAGTTTTTTTTGTAACACCCCCAATTATCTATCTAATAAAAACTATTAAGAAGTAGTAAGCAGAAGTCCATGATCTAGTACGCCAAATTTCCCCTCTGAAATGAACTGTCAAAAATGTGATTTTATAAAGACAAGTTTATATGTGAATTCATGTGAAAGAACTGACATTTCATACGTTTAGCTCAAACATGGACATGACTTGCCCAAGAGCTCAGTTTGTCAAGTCTAAAAAATAAATACTTACAAAGTCATGGCACAGTTTATTTTAAATTCCATAGGGTTGAAAACAGAATTTCCACTCTCCATTAAAGATACTGCAAGATGTGTTAAGAACAAAAAACTACATGGAAATATATTTCAATTTTAGTTTGTGCATCAGTAACAAAATGTGAAAAAGCAATGTGACCAAATATATCCATATGTAATAAACTGGCTAGGTTGCACATATTTTCACAACTAGGGTTTAGAAATAGAGTACAAGTTATGTATTTATTACTTTTTCTTCAATATATTTGTTGTAAACCACATAATTTTGGGATTCCAAAACACTTTATTTTGGCCTACAGTTACAAATATTGTATTAATTATCATACTGCCAAAACAGATAATAGTGTCCTGAATACGCAACAATTTAGTCTTGTCTAAAATACAAACAATAAGTCCAATTGCTTTCTCTGTACCTGTATGCTGGGGTATGATCTGTTGTTGTCTGTGCTGCGCTCTCCTGGTATGCTACCTGCTGATCGACCTTCACATTTATATCGAAATCTCATGCCCCTTTGCCGAGGCTCCTCATGAATTTGAGCATGTGGCTCCCCACCTAAAAACAAAGGAGGTGACTGTTAGAAAAAAGCATAAACTGCATAATAGCAATAATAAACATATAGCAGCAAAATAACAGTTTATCAAAATAATAGTGAAACCTGTTCATTGAGACAATATATTATACTGTCTGCTGAATGGTATATTAATCCAGTTTCAGAACCTGCCTTTTAATAAATGGTTTTGGGAAGCTAGAATTTATTCCGACAGTACTAGATGCAAAGCAGAACCTGTCCGGAATGGCTTGCTAGTCAGCTGCACCTACAGTCAATCATGGCAGTACAATTTAAAGTCACCAATTCTAAACTAAAAGAATAGTCTTTGGGATGTGGGAGATAAAGAAACTGTAGTATCAAGAAAAAATGCACATGGTCACTGAGAGAACGTGTAAACTACACACAATCAGGGAGCTTAACAGGAGTTGAACCTAGGTCCCTTTAACGGTAATGCAGCATAGCAAACCTGTACCATCCCTTTATATTCAATTCCTACTATCTGAATACATTCTTTGTGAGTAATGAGAGAACAGCTTAAATGGTGTGGCAACAATGAGGGACAAACCCCATATTGGAAAAGAAGTTGGCTCTGGCAGAGATTAGAACATCAGAACAATCTAGAAGAGAACAGGCCATTCAGCCCAACAAAGTTTCCCACTCCTATCGACTTAATTCTTCTAACATAACATTAAGTTTTCTAAAATAACAACATTAGATCTACATTTGTAAGTTTCTAAAGTCCCACTGTCTACCACACTACTTGATAGCTTATTCCATGTGTCTGTGGTTCTCCGTGTAAAGAATATGTTTGTGCAAAATTTATCCTTAACAAGTTTCCATCTGTGTCCTTGTGTTCTTGATGAACTCATTTTAAAGTAGAAGTCTTGATCCAATGTCCTAATTCCCTTCATAATTTTAAACACTTCAATCATGTTTCCTCTATATTTTTTTTTGCTTAAATTGAAAAGGTTTATAATTCATTCCCTGTAATCAGCCAAGTCGCTCTTCTCTGGACTTATTCTAGTGCTACTATGTCCTCTTTGTAGCCTGGAGGCCAAATTTGTACAGCATATGCATAATACTGCTTAAGCATTAATATACATGGTGTACTTCGATTTTCAGACCTCCCATTGTTTATTAAAACCTAACATTTTTACTTCTGTCAAATCTGCCACAAATTATGTCCTGGATATGATGTTAAACTGCATCGGGCCCTACAAGAGGTCCTTCAACTTCCTGGGAAATCATGGGGGTTGGTGGCAGGATTGGCACTCTAGCCACCATAAAAAAAAATTCACCCAGCTCTGAGACAACAGAAAGGACTTCTTTCTGCTCTCCGCAGGAGTAGCTCTGCTGCAGCTGCCCATAGGAAGGGCTGCTCGCATTATGAAGGGGATGGGGGAAAGCCCTCGGGAGCCCCATTACCAGAAGAGTCAAAACCATCGGAAAGCCAATGGGGTCAGGCCTGTTGGGGATTAGAACTAATAGCACAACACAACACTAAGGCGTCGCCCGCTGCACAGCAGCACTCAGGTCCCAATTTGAGGCGGCCCATCTAGGTAAGAGCATGGAACATCTTGACTTTCTGGCATGATCATCTTCCTCTGCTGTCGGAGGAGCTGCGTAAACTCCGCATTTCAGTGGTGTCACTCTCTGAGGTGAGCAGACCTGGGACTGGCCAGATCTCTGTAGGTGGGTACACCTCTTATTGGTCTGGTCACTCTGATTGCTGTCATATTCAGGGAGTTGCTGTTGCGGATCGGCTTCTTCCAATAATACATTCGTTAAAAGGAGTGACATCGGATACTATGAGACTCAGATTATGGCGCTCTCTGGGTGCCTTGTCTTTTGTCTCAGTGTACACTCTGACCACGGTGTGTAATGTCTCGGTGAGGGAGACATTTTACTTTCAAC
Source organism: Erpetoichthys calabaricus (assembly GCF_900747795.2). Lineage (NCBI taxonomy): Eukaryota > Metazoa > Chordata > Cladistia > Polypteriformes > Polypteridae > Erpetoichthys > Erpetoichthys calabaricus. The sequence continues at coordinate 41,095,010 of NC_041408.2, forward strand.
TTCACTCGGTGCTTGGTGGATGCCCACAAGGTGACACTCCTCTGGTCATGGTTGACTTCAAATCAGCCACTGGCACTGACAGGGCTGGCTATGAGGATTGTCTTGGTCCCCGTGGGTCTGGTGACCATGGTGAAAGTGGCTCAGTGTTCCTTGACTTTGCAAAAAGTCAAGGGCTGCGAATCGCTGGATCCTGGTTCCAGCACCAGGAGCCACATTGTTGGACTTGGTACTCCAATACTGGTGGTGTGGTGAAGGAGATCGATCACATTCTTGTGAGCAGACGCTGGAGGCTCTTACAAAACTTCAGGGTCTACAGAAGTGCCCAGTTTGTGAATTCTGACCACAGACTTGTTGTTGCTACCACCTACTAGGAAAATTAGACTGGACCTGGCTAGACTCCAAGATCAGGCTGTTTCTGACGAGTCTGCACTCAGTTTGTGTGAGGAACTTACGGATTTGGGTGCAACTGCCAATCGTAATGTGATGTGGCAGACCTTCTGTGACAAGGTGGCTTATGGAACGGTCCTTACAGATGACACTGCAGTTGTGACCCACTGAGCTGGCTACTTTGAGCAGCAGTTTAAAGCTGATCCTCGCGCTAGGACGTTGAATATCTCTGGGTCCACGGTTCTTGGGGCTGGTCCTCCAACCACTCAATCCCACTGAGATTGCAGAGGTGGTGAACCAGCTGAGGGTAGGGAATCCTGCAGGGATCTGTGGTATCCGTGGTGAACTTCTCCGGACTGGTGGTAAGGCTGTCCTCCTGGCATTGCAAGCAATATTTGCTTCCATTTGGGAGACAGTCATCATCACAACTGACTGGAAAACGGGACTTGTCATCCCTATCTGGAAAGGGAAGGGTGATCGCCTGGATTGCGGCAACTACAGGGGAATAACAGTGCTCTCGGTGCTGGATAAGGTCCTTGCTTACGGTCATCCTCAATAGGATCCGTGATCACTTGCTCACCTGCCAGTTACTGGAGCAGTCTGGTTTTACACCTAAGAGATCTACCATTGACCGCATTCTGGCACTGAGGATTCTTATGGAGCGCAAACGCAAATATCAGCAGTTTCTTTGCAGCTTTCGTTGATTTTCATAAAGCAATCAACTCAGTTGATCGGACTTCCCTGTGGGACATCCTCAGACTTCGCGGGATCCCCTCAAGGTTGCTGGATATTATGGCCAGCCTGTACACTGGTATTGTGAGTGCTGTGCAGAGTGGAGGCAGAACCATTACATTTTTCCCAGTGGATTCTGGGGTTCATCATGGGTGTGTTCTTGCTCCTACTCTGTTCAGTACTTGCATGGACTGGGTGTTGGGCCAGGTCGTAGGTTCAGCGGCTGTGGGGCATCTGTTGGCGAAGAAGGATTCATTGATCTTGACTTTACTGACGATGCTGTAATCTTCGCACAGTCAATGGAGGCTCTGATAGGGGCTCTCAAGAGACTAAGTGTGGAGTCTGAGTGTCTGGGCTTGTGAGTGTCCTGGATAAAAACCAAGATCCAGGCCTTTAATGACCTCTTAGGCACAGCCATCAGCAGTGTGTCTGTCTGCGGAGTGTTGACCTTGTCGAGAGGTTTACTTACCTCGGCAGTGACATTCATGTCTATGGTGAATCTTCCTATGAAGTCAGTAGATGGATTGGAAGAGCATGGGTGGGGGTCATGAGGTCACTGGAAAGGGGTGTGTGGCGCTCCCAATATCTATGCAAAAGGGCGAATGGTCAACGTCTTTAGAGTCCTGGTGTTTCCTGTCTTGTTATATGGTTGCGAGACATGGACCTTATCCAGTGACCTGAGACAAAGACTGGACTCCTTGAGTACTGTGTCTCTACGGAGAATCCTTGGGTACTACTGGTTTGACTTTGTGTCAAATGAGCAATTGCTCATGGAGTCCCGAATGAGGCACATTACCTGCACTTTGAGGGAGCATCAGTTACAGCACTACGGCCATGTGGTCCGATTCCCCAAGGTTGATCCAGCTTGCAGGATCCTCATTGTTGAGGAACCGAGTGGCTGGACCAGGCCAAGGGGATGCTCACATAACACCTGGCTGTGGCAGATAGAGGGTCATTTCCGGAGGGTGGGACTGGACCGCATGTCCGATTGGGTGGTTGCCAACCAGGATCCTAAGCTGTTTCGTCATGTGGTGGGTGCGGCAACACGCTGTATGCATGTTCCCCAACCTGACCTGACCTCTATGCTGTCCAAGTCCTTCTGTAATGATTCAACAGATTTAAATTATCTACCAATCTACCTATCTTGGTATCATCTGCAATCTTAACCAGCTTATTACTTATATTCCTATCCAAATCATTTATATGTATTAAAAATAGCACTGGCCCTAGAACTGACACCTGTGGAACACCACTCTTAACATCAGCCAATTCTAATAGGGTTCCTTGTACCATCTCCCTCTGCTTTCTGTCTCTGAACTAATTCTGCATCCATCTATAAACAACACCCAGAACTCCCACTTCTTTAAGTTTGATACCAAACCTCTCAAGTGGGAATTTATTAAATGCTTTCTGAAAGTCAAGATAAATAATATCATATGCTTCACTTTGATCATACCCTTTTGTTGCTTCCTCATAGAATTCCAGCATGTTAGTAAAACACGACCTCCCTCTTCTGAACTCATGCTGACTGTTCAGTAAAACTCCTGCTCTTGCCAGGTGTTGCTCAATCTTATCCTTAATGATGCCTTCCATTAATTTTCTTGTGATGCACATTAATCGTACTGTCCTATATAGTAGTTGTTTGGATCTGCCTGGTCACCCTTTTTATATACCAGGATAATATTTGTCATTTTCCAATCTACTCAGAATTTTCTCAGTTCGTAGCGGCTTCCTAAAAATATGCGTGAAGTGTTGATATTTGTACTCGTTAACCTCCTTAAGAACTCGAGGGTAAATATTGATCTGGTCCTGGTGATTCGTTTGATTTCAGTCTATTTAATCTGAGCAGTATTTCTCCCTCTATAATTTTCAAACCACTCACTACATCATAGCAGTCCATAGCAGTTTACTGCAAGGAGGTCATCTACTTCCTCACATGTGAAACCTCAGAAAAATATGACTTTAGAACATCTACTATTTCACTGTCTGTATTTTTGAATTCCCCTTTACTATTTTTGATGTACTTCACTTCCTCCTTGACTTTTCTTTTACTACTAAAATACTAAAAGAATCTCTTTGAGTAGTCTTTTGCCTTATCTGCTATATTCCTCTTAACTGCCTTTTAGCCTCCGTAATATCCTCCTTAATGGCTTCCCTCAAGTCATCATAAGCCCTAAGATTCACATTGGAGTTATTACTCTTTTACTCATAATACAGCTATTTATTCCTTGGCAGCTTCTTTTTTCAACTCTTTATTTCTTACTAATTCCAAATTTAGATATGTCCTTGTCCTGCATTATACGTAAATAGTTTTTAAACCTGTTCCGCTGCTCCTCAGCTGTCTTCATGCTAAAAAGTTTATCCCATCCCATCCTCATTGGACTTAGCCGCATCTGCTCAAAATTTGCCCTGCCAAAGTTAAACAGTTTTAGTCTTTGCACCCATATTCTTCTAAAACACTGAGAAATATATTATATTATGGTCACTTGACCCCAGTGATTCAATCACCTCTCTACACCCTCAATTCTATCGTGATCATTAAAAAATACTGTATTTGGACAGGCTTGGTGCTTTAACATGCTGTGTTAAAAAACAGTCACTGATTACTTTGAAAAACCACTGCTCTTGTGCTCCACTATTTGAAAGGTTATTCCAGTTAATATTCTGGTAATTAAATCCATCACTATAATATCCCCATGCAAACCTGTCTTTTTAATAGTACTAAAAAGATTTTTATTGTAATTACTGTCTGCATTGGGTCGTTTATAACACACTCCCATATAAGGCCTAATGCTTTTCAGACAAAGCCACATGTCCTCCCTATGGTATGGCTTATCGTCAAACTGAATAGGACTTGCAGTTAAGTTCTGTTTGACATAAAGAGGAACCCCACCTCCTTTACTGTTGTCTATCCTTCCTAAAAATGTGTATCCCTATATGTTATACTCGTTGTCATCCTTTTATTTAGCCAGGTTTATGCTTTTGCAATAATATCATAATTATGCTCTGCTACATATACCTCCAACTTACTTGTTTTATTTTTGATACTTCAAGCATTAATAAGGCAAGCAAAATGGTCTCTATTATTCTGCCAAAACTAACATCACTATGGGGCACTAAACCCTGCTGTATGTACCAGAAAGGAATATGACAGGGGGCATGACAGAAAGCGCACTGGATGAAAACAAATAATGTTTTATCAGGAAACCGACAGCAAGGAAACACAAGTAGTTGCACCGATCACAGACCTTCCTTTGCAGAGCATTAAGAGCCAGGAGGAAAAAGCAGAGATGGCAACACAAGTTCCCAATAACAAAAAAGGTAGCTGAGGACTTGCTTTGACAATCCTACTCTTTGTCTGTGGCAAAAGACTCAAGAAAGCAGAAACTCCACAGGCTGCTAGGGTGAGTTCCTATCTATTGTCCCTGAGACAAATATGGCCTCACTGAACCTGAAAGTGATTCTGGGGTTAAGTCATAAAGGGGCTGGGAGGCAGGTCATTAAAATATCCTGACAGCCAGAGGCCTAGAGATTACAGACTTGGGGAGAATTCTGGGAAAAGCAGTTGACTAACAGAAGCGAGAGAGAGTTAGATAGATACGAGGTAAGTGGAGGATTCAATGTCAGTGTCATTGTCTTTTGTGTAGGAAAGTGGTTTGAAGCCAATCAAGGCCAGTCCACAGTTGCTTTGGATATCTTCATAGTCTGCTTACTTTGTACTTGTTTGTTCTTTTTTTTTCATCCCTCACTGTGTACTCTGTTTATCAAAGATAAAATTTTTACATAATTTGACCTGATTGAAATTGTTCTTGGTGCAGGGGTACTTACAAGAAGATCTACAAGTAGACAGGATATCACCACACTAAAACTAAATTATTCATAAAAGAAAGTTTGTGAGAAATAAACTTAAGATTTTGGTTATTATGCAAATTAAGATCATGAATGAATGGTAAGCACCAAGAAATGTCAGTCTCCCAAGTGACTTGGTTACTTATCTAGTTAAAAGCTTAATTTTACTTATTGACTTTTGCAAGTAATATAAATGTATAAAAGAAAAAAATCACATAAATTGCTTAGTGTAAATATATATTATATGTCTTGTCAAGGATTTGTTTTGGCTTTGCACCCAGTTCTGCTGTATAAGGCTCTGAACCCACCCATCAAGCACTCTATATATAAATAAATAATATGCATTAATATGCATATGCAAACATATGCACACAAATCATATGCCATAACACAAGACACATTAGACAAATATAAATCTATGGGACACCATGCTAAAAGAAACTGGACAAATGCAATACAATTTAAAATAATAATTAGACCTACCTAGGAGGTGTGGAGACCTTACCACCAATGGTAGTGCTGAGAGAAAAACAAAAAACAGATTTGATCATATACAGTGGATGCATACACTATGTATTTTGACCTTCTTAGTTGTTGTTTTAAGACATGGAATATTAATAAGAATATACTGCACTGCATTACTGTCAAATGATAAAAGAAAATGCTAAAGCATCTTAGAAAATATATTCATCCATTCTTTATTTTTGATCCCACTCCGTCCAGTTCATGGCCACAGGAATCTGGAGCTTATACTGTATGGCAGCATATGGCAGCTTGCTTAACAAGAAGTACACAATGAAAAATTATGAAAATTAAAAAAATCTGACATAACACCAGTTAGTGGAAGGGTAAAAGAAATGCTTATGTTATTTAAAAATCTTCCGAAGCACAATAAAACTGGTAACTGGTAAACAGCACAACTGCATATCCTTTGAAAATACATCATCTAAAACCAAATTTCCTAAAGGAAAGGGCACTTTTACGAAAGATGGTTTATTAAAATCTATATTACTAAACGACAGTTTAATTTATGCACGGCGGACGCACCGAGGCGCATGCGTACAGCGCCTCGGCGCCCCAGAGTCAAACCCAGCGGCTTCCCAGAGTCAGTAGGTGGCGCCCAAACAACACAACCTGTAAACTAAACTTGCTCTAATCCACTGTGCCAGCAGTCAGTGTGGTATATTTAGATCACATGACGGTAATTCAGTATTAAAAATAAGTTCAGTTATGATTCCTAACAGTAAACGACGTCTACCTAACGATACAGCCACAGAATAACAAAGACGAGACTGCATAGATAAAAACAATAAACGGAGGCTCCTACAACACACTTCAAAAACACCACACGCAAAGAAGTCACAGCTCCAGACAACAAAGACGAGACCGCATGGATAAAAACAATACACGGAGGCTCCTACAACGCGCTTCAGACACACCAGAAGCAAAGACGTCACGGCTCCACAATGAAAGAGCTCAACTAACAGAAATACAAGACGAGCCCGTATGGAAAGTGATTGCCATTCTTGGATTTGCGATTCTTTCGAGAATTGCGGGCTTGCTAGTATTAAAGAAAATACACTCTTCCACAGCTGAAATGGCAGAAACTGCACTGAACTATATGTCACTAGAGAGTGAAAACATTAAAGTGACTATTTAAAAAATGTGCTTTATATTTTGTATAAATTGATGAAAGTTCAGTGATTGGAGGAGACCAAACTGGATAGATTTTTTAACACAATGATTACTGGAGCAAGAATCAAAAACCTAATTGAACTAACAGAGTTCATCTGAATCAGGCTGAAATTTCTGTCCAAAAAGATAATCATTCCACAAATAATCAAGAATTCAAAGGTGATGAAGAAGCAATGGTAAAACTTCTTTTAGAAATTTCACCTGTGAAAGGAACACCATGAACCAGATGCAGGAATCAGAGGTCAGCTCAAAGTAATGCCTCCTTCTCACGCTTCTCTAGCAGAAACAGAAATCATATAATAGAAGGCCATTGCCTAGAAATGAAATTAACAAAGCAACCAGAAAAGGACAGTACACCTATTTCAATCACTTAGAATATCAACATGGTCCTGGACAGATCTTAGCAATAGTTACTGCACTACATAGCAGACAGTAGCCAACAAGCAAAAAGAACCTGCTTATCAATAAAAAGCTACAATTACAATTTGTGAATTTCCCCTTGGGATTTGTGAATTTCCCCTTGGGATTAATAAAGTATCTATCTATCTATCTACATGTAACAGTTAACATGGTGGCACAGTGGGTTGTGATGCTGACTCATAGATCAAACATCCTAAGTTTGAATCCTGTGCCTAGACAATGTCTATATGGGTTTTCTCACACCTCACCAAAGATGGGCAGGTCAGGTTAAAGGGGTTTTCCCCAAATGGCCCCTGTTTATCCGCATGGGTGTGTGCCAAGGACTGTAACACTGTCTGGGGTTGTTACTGCCTTGTAACCAGAGCTGCCAAGGTAGGATCTTGTCCCATAACCCTAAATTTGATTTAATGGGTTTGAGAATGAGATAATAACTACATATAGCAATAAAAGTAATAGCTACTGGATAGGATGAGTTGCTTGTCAATGATCATACTGAATTTCTAATTAGCATACTTTTGGTGAATCACAGTTGTGAAATTGCTAAGCCTTATAGCATTGGTCCAAACTGATTTTTTCTTGAAGGAGCCACATTATCAGTAAAATATTAAATAGAGATCCATACTGTACAAATCAATAATGACATTTAACAAATGTATCAGCTTTAGTTTTCTGTTTATGTTTACTGTGCAAAACATGGATTAGATTCATAATTGTATGTGCTGACAAAAAAAGGACATCACATTTTGCACACTGTTTGATAATTTAAAAATCTGTCTCAAACACCACACTCCAGAAGTGACCGACACCTGTCCTGAGTTTACCTTCCATCATTCACCAACAGCTCAACAACTTCATCACTTTCCAATGCAGCACACTCAGAACACAGACATGTGATGATTGGGGTCAGTGAGGACACGGTTACATGAAAGTGATAAACTTAAAATGACCAACACCTTGTACTCCATTAAATCCTTGAATCCAAATTCACAATCTGCCCTCTGTTTCTACAACACCTCTACAAATACGCTTTGACTAACTAGTCTGTGACCCCAGCTCTCAGTTTCAGAAAAAGAATATCTTTCTTTACCTGGTATGTACAATGCAATGTTATTTATTTATTTTTGAAGGGCTCATATCACATATAACACTTTTCTTGTTGTTTATCTCTCATCTGGAATTTAAGATTCAATGTATTTTTTTGACCTGTGGTGTCAGTAAAAATGGCCAATCCAATAATCTATTTTGGATTTGCCAATTCTGGTTCATTTATCTCCTTATATTTAACAGCAAATAAATTTGTATATTTCTGGAAGGAAGCTCTGGGCGCATTCATGTCCAATTTACTTAATCGTGAAGAACTTACTATTTTATGAAGGCCGACAGCAAAGACAACATGAGCAGCCAGTGTGTCAAATAGAAATCAACCTTCAGCCAACATAGCCAAGAGACAACAAAAGATTTTTGCTCGTCTATGGGAATGCTTAAATAATAGTACATTACCACTGGGGGGAGAAAAATATAAATTTACTTAATCAAACTGGTATTTTATTTTTCCAAAATAATATCATACACCAATCCATCCAATCTGACATACTGTAAGCCTAGCTATGTGGCTTTCTTGCTGAACAAGAAGTACCATGGCCTTAGGGTTTCATATCTATACCTGATCAGGCTATACCTGATCTCTTAACATCCCACATAAGCATCCATCTTCAGATTGGCTATACTAAAATAAAACTACTACTTGATGTTTTAGTTACTACAAAGCAGTCCCAGCATAGTTCGATATTGTCCACAGTAACACCTAAGCATAATTATGTATCCAAAAAAAACTATAACAGAAATTTTAAAAGGTTACAAACTCCTAAAATATTTATGATCAAACATGTCAATGAAACAGTAGAGGAACAATACAGCATTTTCATCAATGTTATCATGAATGGACTCATGGTGTACATGTTTTTAACGCAAAAAAGTTTTCCTAACCTTATGTATTTTTATTGACATAAATGATGACTTCACTTCTTACATGAATATTTTTTAGATTTATAACACTAATGTCATGAAAACCCCATCCTTTACCAAGGCTCACACGGAAGATTTCTTTAACCTGAGAAAATAGCAATTTACAATGTCAAACATTACTACATGATTCTGCTTCCTACTAAGATCTGACAAGCACAGCTCAGGTTAAAAAGTACAAATCAAATACATTCTCTACTTGACAATATGATATATGGAGAAAAATGTATAATCAAGGTCTTACCCAAACTATGCTATCTCAGTATTTTATTTAGACTGTTACTACATATAAATGAGCATGTGTCAGAATTGTTGCAAGTCAAAAAAAGAAAACTCAGAACTTAAAAGAGACTGAAAATATCAGGCCTCCATTCATTTTCAGCTTCCCATTCTTACCTCGTATAAGGTGACCTGGAAGTCACAGCCTATCCTTGCAGCACCATGAGCAAGGTACGAGTCCATTCTGAACTGTGTGCTAAAGTCATCAATGCGCAAAATTAACAATGATAATGGAAAACAACAATGTCAGGCTTACCCATCCATGCTGAAATCAATAATAATAAGATCAAATAATATTTACAGACCAATTTAATCAAACTCAGAATAACTATGGGGCTGGAGCCTATCCTAGAAGCATCTGGTATGAAGCAAAAATTAACCTTGGATGAGCCTCACCAGTAATATATCCATTACATATACATCCATTTTTCTCCTTTATTTTCTCCGATAGCAGACTTTTATAAATATAAAAATGTCAACCATAAACATTAGTTATTCACTGCTTTCTTTTTTTGCTAATATAAACATGTCAGCTGTTAAGCTTATAATATTACTTTTAATTTGTGAAAAACTTAGCACTGCGCTGAACTGATATACAGTGTATGCCAGGATTTGTAACTTGTAGATTTACAGTATATTATTAGAAAACATCATGCACTAAGAACGTTGGATTACAAAGAGACAAGGTCCCAGGAGAGTGGCTACATATCCCAGACTGGCCACGGTCTATTGGTGTTTGTATAATCACTCTATGTTGCAATGGATTTGTCCAAATATTCCAGTTTTCTTTCTACACCACAAAGATGTGCATGTTAGACAGATTGGTGACTCTATATCAGTCTGTCATAACTACATGTGGCTATGTGTGCATTGTGCCCTCCTGTCAACCTGCATTTCAATCAGGGCTAACTATGACTTTGAATTGGAATGAGTGGCTTTACACAAAGGGTAGATGAATACTGTCACCCCCTGGTGACAATCATTAAAACTTGTTTAAAACTAAAAACATTGCTATTGCTGACAATTCAGACACTGCATTGCTCTGCCATTTATTTAGGTCTCACCCACTCACTTTCCATCTGTCCATTATCAGCATCTGCTCTATCTGAGTGAAGGTTACTAGGTCAAAGGTGATCCCTTAACTTCAGGACCAATGTCTCTGGCAGGTGGGAGAAAACTGACAGGCAGCATCAGAGTCTGTATCTGGTGTCAGGACTCTGCAGCTATAACCACTGTACCACCATAGCCCTTGACAATGTGTTTTTTATTAATAAGTACCTCTGTGCTAAATTTCACAGCACCCTGTGTTAGTATTCGTGAAAAGGATAATCTGGAGATTTTTACTCAAGAAGAAAAAAAAGTGCAATAAATTTCTTTCAGTCATCTTCAATAGGAAAGCTACCCACCTTATGTAACAAAACGATTTACTTTAGCTGTATATAGTCTCATTAGTTATGAAACTGAGATTAAGCTTTCAAAAATTAACAAGCTGCTTTTATGTTGACAAAACACCTCAAAATTTATAAAATACAGAAAATGTCTTGGGCATTTCCGTATTTGGTGAGTATTTATCTTTGCAAATTATAAGTTCTGAACAAAGTTCTGGAAATGAGCAAATAATAAGCCTTAAAAGAACAAAATACTGCCCAATGTGTCCATTTAAAAAACTCAGCCCATTCATTTTCTGATGCTGCTTTTTCCAGAAATGGTGCATATGCCACAATCAATGGGCCACACACAGGACAATAAGGAACAGCAGCTGAAATATATAAATAAATGGCTCCTTAAACATTGAGCTTGATAGCAAGTTAATAATAAATAAAAGTTATAAAATCTTAAATAACATATGGATTCCATTACTGGAAAACAAATAACAGATTAGTCAAGAGCTTTGTATTAAAAGCCACTAGTTAAAAACTGCATGTTTAATATTGTTTCATAGTAACCCTACAGGAAAAGGTACTGCATATGGCTTTCTATTTCTTTCCATGACTACTGTCAATGAATTTTACAATAGTGTAGACACACAGCACATAAACGCAAATTTTCTGAAATAATGCCTTACGTACAGTACACTTTATGTACCGGAACGCATCTCACCCTTCACGATTTCAGATGTATGTTTGTTTTAAAAACCACATTTGCCAAGTAGTGTTAAATATAACAGTTCATTCTACCAACCGAACTGGGTTTATAGGCTGGGAAGTGTCAAACCATTATTGTTAAACAGTTACACTAGCCAACAGAGGGCAGTCTATAAGCACGTGAGAAGTTTGGTATTATCACCACATGGCTTGCATTACTAAGTTGACTAGTGCAGAGTGACCCCCGCTATGGAGCTGGCATACCTCAGAGGATTTTATTTTAACCAGCTCAACAATTACCTTATAAATTCCGCTTCATCACTCCACGTCACATCCGTCTCAAATAGTACTGTGAACAGAACCTGGATTTGTAGATCCTCTGGTGTCCAGGATGCAACATCACATGCACGACGCGTTCGCCCGCACATATCCCACATCTTGTCTCGCATCAGTGGTGCGACAACTGGTCACCAAGGTCTCTGTCAGATTGCTGTTCCTCTTCGCCGTGAAATCCCCTTACGGTCACATGAATGAAAGTCACGCTTACTTATCTCACTTTGTAAAATCCGTATAAATTAGCAGTTCAAAAACACAGTCTGGGAATTTTACTACTTCCTCTATCACTATTAAACTATTTCTTAGGCACACATTATGAGACCGCGGAGGTTTTTAATGAACACTGATAATACAGCAACAATTTTTCTGTTTTTGCTACCCCCAACTATTTTCCTTCTGTGATCAACAGGCTTTTTATTTACAGTGCCAAAACGTATACACAGTTAACTGGGTTACTTGCACCCGGCAGTCTACCCGGCAAAGGACAAGGAAACGTACTAAATACGTGTACAGTTGCTTAATAAAGTGTTCAGCGAATCCTGTCTAATATAATCATCAACTTCCAAAAGGATTACTAATACCTGTACTACTCAAAACTTTTTTTTTTACGAAAACGGGTTAACAAAAGTCGACACTAAATGCAGTAATCACAAAAATATTAAAATGAACAACTCGGCAGTAAATAATAATGTCATTATTGTGAACATGCTGTGTAGCAGCGAAAAGAGTTAAAAGTCCTTTTCTACAGACCAGTTTAAAACACGGCGCGTAGAAAACTGCTTATTATCAACAAACTGTTTTATATCTCAGTTTAACAAGATAAGTAAATAAAACAAGGTTTATGTATTTTATCTTCCTGAAAAAATAACCAGGAAATGCACTTGCCCAATAAAATTTTGACAGCCAATTTTGAAAGTTTTTTATCTGAGTAAAACTCACCGGTCATTGTCGGCGTTCCAGAAACGATGCGAAAAAGGACGGCTACGTCTGGGTCAGGAGTCTGTTCTGCACACAAAGGTGCATATGGCTATAAACTAATCGATTAGCAAATGCACAGGCATAGACAACCAACTTAAGGGAAATTCCCTGTCCCCTTCCTCATACGATTGTATTGCCCGCCCACGTGGAGGAGGGGCTACTGTTGTATGCGGAAGGGCTGCGTGTTCCTCTGTAATTTTAAAGCTAGGGATTGCGCCTTACTTGTACTAATCTAATGGACAAAAATGCCATTACAAAGTTTAATCACTTGGGAGTAAAGGACGTTAAAGAAGTTTATCCCTACGTCAATGTTCATTACACTGGTGCGGTCACTTTGAAGCTCCAACCGACCGTCAAAGATGAAATTTCAGCCTTCATGAAAACTTGTGTACCTATGCCAACTTGAAACTAAACATTTATCTGGCCATGTTACAAACTTCCCATGTAAATACGTTAGCTTGCAGCTATTTAAAACAACATAACCTGCATTTACATGTCTCGAAATACCCAGAGAGCTTGCCAAAACGCATGTTTATAGTGGAAATGTGTGAAGAATGTGATCCCTTCATTTCTATGTATCTCACATAATGTCTTGTGAAAACTTTAAAGATATATGTAGCTATTTTGATTTTTTTCCCCCCAGGAGTTGGATTGTCCTATAATCTGTTCACTTTAGAGACGTACTTGTGAATTCCTATGCTAATTGCCTTCAACCAACTTCAAATTAACAGTAACTTATTAAAACACTGCAAGTCACAAAGATAGATTTTACATAAAATTACAGGATTTCCCATTTACTAATAAAAGACATACTTAAATATAAATGGGAAAAACTATAATGATATTTCACATTTTCAAAATGAAGTTTTCAGAGCTAAATATTTAATTAGTGTTTAAACCATAATTTAAAAATAACAGGTCATGAATATCTTTAAGATTAAAATGTGCTCTATAATAATATTGTTTTGAAATTTAAGCTTTAATTCTAGTGATACCACAGTTGAACTGAGGATTTAAAGAATACACGTATTTAAATAAAGAACACAATGAATAGCTTTAAAGTATACAAAATCATTCTGAACTTCATAGGCCTAGTATACTGCATTTACAAATACGACCCATCTGTAACAAAATGCTTACACAGAGAAAATTTATCTTTCCGTTTGTTTTTCAAAAAATGTTAATACAGTACTACAGGTTTACAATTGTATTACTTTCTAAACAGAGACATTTGCCCTACTACCTCTTACTACCTACTTACAGGTTCTTGATCTGGGTGTAATTTTCAATCTACTTTCTGTCTATGTGAAGGGTGTACATTCAGTCTCACCTTGGATTTCTTTATACATACCAAAGATGTGCTGGTTCAGTTAGCTGGCATCTCTAAATGCTCTGAGAAAATGATGAATGTGCATACAGTATGTCCTGAATCTTAGGTCTGAATTCTGCCTTGTGCCTAATGCTGTCACAAATTATCTGCCTCCCTGAAATGCAGCAGAGGAAAAAGGCTTCTTCAGAAAACTAGCAATGTATGGACATTCTGAAGTTTTTTTCCCTTCTTTGTTTTTGTTAACATACTGTAATGTATGACAACTGTGAAACAAGAAAACTGATAAGCTACCAAAAGAACAACTTGGAAGCTGAGTCTAATCAACCTCCAAAACTAGCCACAGGATTATGACCTGGTTTACTTTTTAACTCATAATTGATTTTCTCAACATAACTGTAGAATTGCTGCTAAATGGAGCATGGTCAAGCAACATCAGGAGTAAAGCTGAATGGGACGCCAGTCTATTTATTATAGGGCACACTGACAAACACAATTACATTCAGTCATAAGGCATCAGTTCAAAAATGGCTGTTAACCAAACACATAGCTCTCTAGGATGTGGAAAGAAATAGTGATCTTTTTTTAGAAGAAATCAGTAGAAGGTATAACTGGATGTATAACAGAGGCGTGACCACAGGGGGCTGGGGTGGGCACTGCCCCCCCAGAGCCAAGCCGTGAACCCCCCCTGTGAAATGCTCTGTCTGCCCAATGAAAACTCTGGAGAAGAATAACATTTGTTTTTCAAAACTGAGTTGCTTTCCAATCTGCCCGTTTGAATTTGGGGTGTATCCGTCAGTACCTCCTCCACTAGACAGGCACCATGCTACTCACAGTTCACTTCGCCACACATTTTGCAGCACGTTTTGAACCTGTTGACCACATTCTTTAATTAAAACAACGTATACGTTCCATTCTTCTTTTATTTTCTGGTTGGTAACACCAAAGGCTATGCATAGGTGGCTTATTAAAAAGCAGACATCTTCAACCTCTGTCCCTCCGTAAGCTGCTGGCTCCATGGTTGAGTCCAGCACCGCTGCTACCAACACGGAGCACAGCGTACCCATGTCGGGAACTGAAACTCCAAAAGATGTAGATAAGCCTACACAATCCTCCAGCTCTGCGCCCGTGTCGGGTACTCCAAAGCTCTGCCTTCAACAAAATATACAGTCCGGTCTGCCTGACTTAAATATGGATAGCCCATCCCAGCCCGTTTTATTTAATTATCCCAAGCGTGCATTTGGAAAGACACTTAGATGTTTTAGTGCAAGATGGTATCAGTCTCGAACATGGCTTGAATATTCTGTTGTCCGTGATGGCAGCTTTTGCTTTACCTGCCGCAAATTTAGCGTTTCCAATTCGGACCGCGAGGACATATTCACCAAACACGGCTACACTAATTGGAAAAAAGCTCTAGAAAAAGACAGTGGCGGCTTCCACAAACACACGTCTAGTATCCCGCACGTCAGAGCCATGTCTGCATCACAGCACTCATCATTGGTGTGTCTTCAGCTGCATGTGAAAGCTCTTTCTCTACTTTGAACCACATTCTCACTTCACTCCGCCGAACAATGCTGCATTCAAGGAAGAGAAGTTTAGTCATTCTGGCACATGAGAAAAACATCACAGAAAATCTAGACATGAATGAATTTATTTCAGAATTTGCCAAGAGTAACCGCAGACTGGTCCTGTAGATAACATCCAGGTTAAACACTGGAAATTTATGTCCTATAGCCTCCCATGACTACAATAAGCCACGTTTCTGTTCTTGCTCTCATATGTTGTATACATTTGACTTTATTGATATTTACCTTGTAGATGTAGTTCTATATTTGTTAACAAAAAATAATAATGCAAGTTCCATTGCCTCTGTTAATTTTATTGAACAATAGGTTATGATTTATGTCACAATTTTTGATTTTACATGTTATATAAAACTATGTTGTTATTATTATTTGACCCCCCTACAAAAATGGGGATGGATGGATATTTTTTGCCCCCCCAGACAAGCCAAATACCCACCCACACATGATGTTCTGGTCACACCTCTGATGTATAAAGTTTCCTAGTTTGTCTTAAATCCACAATTAGTCCACAAATGGTTTTATTTGATTTTTCTTTTTTGTAATACTCCATCCATTTTTACCGCTTATCTGAAGCTATGTCACGGGTGCAACAGTCTTAGCAGTGAGGTCCAAATGCCCTTATTCCCCAGCCACACTTTCCAACTCATACTGTGGGATTTCAAGATACTCCAATATAATCCTCTCAGCAAGCCCTAGGTATTCCATGGGGTCTTCTCCCAGCTGGTTGTGCCAATAAAACCTCCACAGGGAGGTGTCCACTAGGCATCCATATCAGATGCTCAAAAACCTCAATTGGCTCCTCTCGATGCAGAGGCTCAGAGGCTCTACTCCGTGCCTCTCCCAGATGCTAGCGCTTCTCACCCTGTCTCTAAGGGAGAGCCCAGCCACTCTATGGAGAAAGCTCATTTCGGCCTTTTGTACCCACAATCTCATTCTTTAGGTAATTATCGAAAAGAATGAGATCATGGGTACTGTGATACAGTAGACTTAATTTGCTCAGTTTCTCAGTTTTCATATATATTACATATATTCTTCATCATCTTGTTAGGAAAATGAAAAACATCAGCCAATGTGAATGGGAAAGAATATGCAATTCTAAATCAATCTGAATATGATTTTTTGTGCTGATATAATCTAAGACACACAGTCCATTGATTTTGCAATAAATGTATAAGGTAAAATAAATGGGTGGCATGGTGGTGCAGTGGGTAGCGCTGCTGCCTCACAGTAAGGAGACCTGGGTTTGCTTCCCGGGTCCTCCCTGCGTAGAGTTTGCATGTTCTCCCCGTGTCTGCGTCGGTTTCCTCCCACAGTCCAAAGACATGCAGGTTAGGTGGATTGGCAATTCTAAATTGGCCTTAGTGTGTGCTTGGTGTGTGTGTGTCCTGCGGTGGGTTGGCGCCCTGCCTAGGATTGGTTCCTGTCTTGCGCCCTGTGTTGGCTGGGATTGGCTCCAGCAGACCCCCGTGACCCTGTGTTTGGATTCAGCGGGTTGGAAAATGGATGGATGGATGGATGGATGGGTTAAATAAACATATTAAACTTGTGAAGGTGGATGAGTAAACTTTATTCTATGAAAAACAAGAACTGTCCATCCATCTTCTTAATCCAGGGATGTCTGTGGGGCAGCTGGGGCCTATTGCAGCAATCATCAGGAGGAGGGCAGGAACAACACCTGGACAGGGCACCAGTTCATCACAAGTAGAATATCTACACACTCACACTTGAACATACACCCTATGGCCAATTTAGCATAACCATTTTTGGGAAAAAAAAATGTACAAAATAAATCATCTATGGCTTTGAACATCTTCACCTGATCTCTTGACATCTCACATGAGCATCCATCTTCAGATTGGCCACATCATAACAAGTTACTAAAAAGTCACAGTTACACCACATTCCTGGAATATGACTATATTGTCCACAATACTTGTAATACCTAAGCCATTTTATATCCATCCATCCATCCATTTTCCAACCCGCTGAATCCGAACACAGGGTCACGGGGGTCTGCTGGAGCCAATCCCAGCCAACACAGGGCACAAGGCAGGGAACCAATCCCGGGCAGGGTGCCAACCCACCGCAGGCCATTTTATATCCAAAACATAATTATAATATAGCAACTTTTAAAAGGTTAGACCCTTCTTGCACATTTCAAAACAATTATGGCTCTGAAATAGTAGAGGAATGGAACAGTATTTTCACTAATGTTATCACAAACGTACTTATTCTATACATATTTCTAAAGCATCATAATCTAAATCCTTCTGCCAGGAAAAATTTTCCTAATGTAGTTTGTGTTATATTTACATGTGTTTTTATAGACATAAAATGAGGCCTACAATTGTTACAAGAATATTCTTTATATTTATAGCACCAGTGACTTTAAAATGCCATCCTTTGCCAAGACTAGTACGTTCAGTTTAGTAAGCCTGAGAAAACTGCAGGTAAAAATGTTTACCAACCTCACCACACTATTCTGCTTCCTAACATGCACGACTAAAGTTAAAAAGTATAAATCAAGCCATGTGATATACTGTACATAAACATTTCCATAGAGCATACTAAAATGTCACTTTTCCTTAAAGAAAACCGAACTCCTGCAAATTGGGACTAAAATGCAACTTAATAAAATGAGCTCCTTCCCAGTCCATCTTGGCAGTGATCTCATCAGACCTGCCTCTACTGTAAAAAATCTTGGTGTCATTTTTGATTCCTCCCTCACTTATTCCGCCCTCATAAATCACATTAAGAAACTTTCTTACTTTCACCTCCGTAACATTTCCCGTGTTTGCTCCTTCCTCTCCTTCTCTAATGCTGAGAAACTTGTCCATGCTTTTATCACATCCCACATCGATTATTGTAATTCCCTACTGGCAGGTGCCCCTTCTAATCTTCTATCACAGCTCCAGCTTATTCAAAACTCAGCTGCAAGAGTCCTTACTCGAACCAGCAGCAGCGAGCACATCACACCCATCCTGCTCCGTCTTCACTGGCTCCCTGTGTCCTACAGAATCGAATATAAAATCCTACTAATAACCTACAAAGCCTTAAATAACCTCGCGCCAAACTACATCAGTGACCTTCTCCATCACTATGTGCCTGCCCGCCCACTAAGGTCCTCTGATTCTGGTAATCTTGTTGTGCCCCTCACTAATCTACACTCTATGGGTGACAGGGCCTTCAGCTGTATAGCGCCCAGACTCTGGAATGACCTACCAAAATTAATCAGGTCAGCTGACTCCATGAATTCTTTTAAAAAACAACTCAAAACTCATCTGTTCAGGAAGGCTTTTAGCTCTACTTGACTTTATTACCCTTCTCTCAGTTTACTTCTCTGTCAAGATGCCAATGTAACCTGTATGTGTGTGCTAGACCATCAATTATGTTGTCTGTTTTTTTTCAGAATTTACTGTCTTAATCTTCTTTATTTATTTATCTGGTTTGTACAATGCTATATACTGTATATTCTGCCGTTCTTTATTATATTCTGTAAGTGCCTTGTGCATGGGAAAGGCGCTATATAAATAAAATGTATTATTATTATTATTAAAGATTTATAAACAGCAGTTCGTAAAATACAACAACGATGTACATCACCTTACTAACATGATCCTTAGCAAAGGGGCATCATGCATCAATGTTCCTGGAAGTCCCGTCTAAAAAGAACATTCCTGGACAATCTCACTAATTTCTAAGCACTTTTATATATATTTTTTCTCAAAAGACTTTAAATATACAGACATTTGACTGCAATGCGTACAGGAGAGTACTGACACGGTTAATTACTTAAACATTGACTATTACCATGGCTTTAGATTACAGTCTGATACTCTCATTAAAATACCCAACCTTCGCCGATTACTTTTTAAAGAATTTATTTCGCTCTGCGAACACTTGGTTCCCTGCTTGTAGGAGGTGTCGCTTCCCAAAATCAAGTGGCTTGCATCCGTGCACAGGAGTCCGCTTGCTGCTGACGTCAGAACTTCAAAAACCTCAAAGGTTCGTGTGACGCAAGCGCAGCCACTAATAACAACACCCACCTGCAGAAGCAGCGAGAAAGCGAACACTGTAAATGCCAGTACGCAACGGCACAAATATCACACCCCAATATCTTCATCCTGAGTGAGGTCAACGCCCCTGCTTGACTGGGGTTATCGCAGTGTACGGGGTCGTTTCCTCGTCGTTACGATTTTATTAACGCGGTCCTTCGTGTTCTTTACTCATTAAGGCACTACACGGAGACCGGGTGGTTTTATCCTAGTCTCATCTCGCCTATGTTATTATAGTTTGCAGGATATAGCACTTTATGAACGCGAGCCGTAAAAACTACTCGTTGCTGGAGTCGAGGACTCCACTTGTGGCATGGAGTGGAAGACACAATAGTCGGAGTATTAGTGGGAGAGAAGGGAGGGGAGGGGAATCGTTTCTTTTTATCCAGTTCCTTATTAGAAAGAAGGATAACCGCTGCTGCCTCGTGGCTTCATAAGGGTCGATTCGAGTTCTCTGCCACCGTGGACTTTGGATGTTTGTCATTTTTCACTGGTTTACCTTCACAACCGACATGAACAAGTATACTGCATGATGGGCAGGTGCTCCGTCCAGAGGTGGTTCCAGCCCGCCCTCTCCCCCCGGTATTTTAAGCAGTGTTACACCTATTATAGCAGATATTTGGGTGACTTGACAATCGTTGCTCCAAACCCCACAACCCAAGCTGAACGGCAAATTCAGCAGACTAATTGTATTTTATTTCTCGTGTTGAGCTCCGTGAACCCAATAACACACAGAGATATGTCTTCACTCACAGGTAAAGAAATGGCATTGAGTATTATTTGAAAGTGTGGCTGTAGTCATCCGGTTAAGCCACAGATCACCTACAATACAATCCACAATTCCATCCGTCTCATACTTTTTTCATCATAATACAGATGCCTTTGTTATCTGCACCAGTGTTCAGCTCTTCTTCTTAAGTGCTCCCAAATTAAGTGTAGGGCATCATCCAGTGAGTCTGTTACAGTATATTCTAGTGGATATCAGCTACATAAAAAACCCCACATACCTGTTTCCTGTTAGATTTGACCCATGGTGCTAAACAACCTACAAATCACAATCTTTTGTCCTCGTTTATATGCATATGGAGTACTGGCAGGTTAAATTAGGGTCTCACAGAAATTTCAGATGAATAGCCATGTGGATGACAGTCGAAGATCTTAACCATTACCCCACCCATTTACATGGCAGAACAGCTGTTTCTAAGCATCTCCCCACTGAGTGGCACTTACAGTACCTCTGTGATAATGAAATAATTTGAGGGATTTATTCTTCTCAGTTATTCTTGACTTGTCAGTTAATAAAAATGGAAAAAATGGTACATTAAAAAAAATAAGGCTCTTTTTGTCAAAATAGCTTCTTATATCAGTGCAACATGCCGAAGAATTAATGCATGCTTCTGTCCTTGGCAATCTAGATTACTGCAATACACTATTATCAGAAAAACCTAAAAAAAAAAAAAAAAGCATATAAATCAGTTGCAATTAGTCCAAAACACCGTAGCAAGAATTTTAACTACAAAAAGAAAATCTGAGTATATCTCACAAATCTTAGCACAATTACGCTGCCTGCCTGTGTCCTTTAGTACAGATTTTAAAATACATTTAATTGCATATAAGGTTTTAAGTAATCTAGCACCTTCTTATATTTTGGAGTGCTTTTCCCCTTACATTTCTAATTGTAATCTTAGATCATCTTACCCCAATTCGCACAGTATTTAGAGTGAAGCATAAAAGAACTGGTGAGGGAGCTTTGTGTTTCTAGACACCAAAATTCTGGAATATTATAACGTTACAGATACGCCATGCCTTACAGTTAAACACTTCAAGAAACTACTAAAATCCCACCTCTTTAATCAGGCTTTCTCTTTATCACTTAAGAAATTGCTAGCATCACTAGCATTCCTTCATCCTGAGGGGAGGAGGAAATTGGTTCTTTTCATAAAATGAAATCATATTTTCTATTTTATAGTCTGGTCACTTTTGTGTGTTTTCTTTTTTTCTGGAATACAGTGGTGGTGGTGTTACATGCCACTGCCCACTGATCTGAGTATTCCGCAGCAGCATGTGATGCTGGGAAGATGAAAGAAGGCTCCACAAGAGTATTCTGTTCATGGTGGCGCATTCCTGGATTATAAAATTCCCAGAAGAGGCTGGGAAGCCTTTTGGCCTTGGAACTCCCACAGGTATATTTTCTCCAACACCCTCTCAACTGGAGTTTTTTTTTTTTTTATCCGGTCCTCCCTGACCATTTGACCTGAATGTTTTATTATTAAGATGGACATTATGATTGTCCACTGCTACCAATAACTATTCTTTAGTGTTTATTTTCTTTTGTAACTCTGTTTTAGCCAGAAAAGTAAAGCACTCTGAGCTACTTTCATTTATGATACACTATATGGCCAAAATCATGTGGACAACTCTCCAAATTACTGAATTCACTGTTCACAGGTGCATAAAATCAAATAGCCATACAATCCCTATTGGCGAACATTGGCAATAGAATGGTTTGTACTGAAGATCGTAGTGTAGCACTATCATAGAATGCCACCTTTTCCACAAATCAGCACTTGACATTTCTGCTCTGTCAATTCTGCCCCAGCCAACTGTAAGTGCTATTATTGTGAAGCATCTAGGAGCAACAACAGCTGAGCAAGGAAGAACAGACAGGGAAACTCATAAATAATTAAGTGCACGGTGCTTAAAAATCACTTATCCTCTGTTTCAACTCTCAGTTCTTATGTTGTGAGTACTGTAATGCAAGATTCATGAAATGGATTAACATGGCTGAAGTGGTGTAAATCACACCACCATTCGACTCTAGAACTGTGGAAATGTGTTCTCTAGAGTGATGAATTGTGCTTCATTATCTGGCAGGCTGATGGAGATATCTGGGTTTGGCAACTACTAGAAAAGCATTGTCTGCTTGACTGCATAGTGCCTGCTGTAAACTTTGTTGAAGGAAAGATAATAGTCTGAGGCTGTTTTTTTCAGAGTTTGGGTTAGGCCAATTGGTTCCATGGAAATGTACTGTTAATGTACAGCATACAAAGCCATTTTAGACAATTGTGTGCTTCCACCTTTAAAGCAACAGTATGGGGAAGGCCCCCTTCTGCTCCAATATGACTGTCTGTGTGCACAAAGCTAGGTCCATTAGACAAGTATGGTGTGGGGGAACTCAAGTGGCCTGCACGGTGACCTGACATCATCCCTATTGAACAGCTTTGGGATAAACTAGAATGCTAATTGCAAGCAAGGTCCTCTCATCCAACATCAGTACCTGACTTCAGAAATGCTCTTTGGGCTGACTGGGTACAAATTCCCAAAGACACACTTCAAAATTTTGTGAAAAGACTTCCCAGAAGAGTGGAGGCTGTTATATCAGCAAAGTGGGGCCCAACTCCTAATTAATGCCCATGGTTTTGGAATAGGATGTTCAACTAGCTCCTATAACATAAGTGTGATTATCAGGTGTCTACAAACATTTGGCTATATAGTGTATACAGTAACATTTGCCTCCATGAGAGCTCCAGAAATTCTTCCAGAAGCTTTCACTTTTCGGACTACATAGGCTGTGGAGCACAAATGTAATTAACTCCTGACTTGTGACACTAATTATGAATGCTGCACTTAATAGTTTTTGTGATTGTTTTGTATTTTGGTATAATTTCTTGTGCTCTGGTGGTGCTGGATATGATGTTTTATTTTGATGCAGCTATTGTATTATGGTTGTAACACCAAAGCAAATTCATGGAAACTTTTTCACATGGACTTAAGTTTTCACTTCAGCTTTTACTATGCTACCACTTCTGCATTGTCAGTTAACTACGTCCACCAGAGTTTGTTTACTGCTGGTGTGATACCTCACAGCTCCAGAAACCTATAAATTAATTCTAGACATAATTATTATTTGGATATATCTTGCATATTCACTCCATACCTACATAATTCTCCAAGTGATTTAATTTCCAACCAGATTCAAACATGTTTATTTAGTAATGGTAAGGTGACTTCTTTTGCGTGAGTGACGTTGTGTACATTATTCTGTTCTTTGATGGTTTCACGGCTCAAACAGGATTGATTCTGACTTTATCTGACATCAATAAGAAAAAGAAATTTCAGATTTTTAAGAATTTAGAAACATTTTTAAAGTTTCGGGAAAAGGAAGGACAGGCAAAGAATTAATCGTTGACATAAATTAATGTTAAGATACAGTTGTGGACAATGAGCACTCTAGACTCCACTACTGTTTATTATTGCTAATTCCGTATAGATGCTATTTTAAGTATGTTCATATATTATTGTTAATAATCCTGTAAATGGTAAAACAGATGTCAAGAGCAGGTTACTTTTGTATTAGAAGTTGTATTAAGATTGCACTGCAATTTAACAACAAGAATCCATAACCAGTCCATTAATTATTCTTTAGAAACTTCGAATAGCTAAAAATGATGGTTGTTACAAAGTAACATCATGTCAGTCTTGGGACACCTCAAGGCAGGTATACATTCTTCAGACACACACAGCAAACCATGCACAAGAGGTGAGCAGTTTAACTGAATTTCCTATTTAGTTTATTAAAAGTCACTGGACACTTTCAGAGACAGACTTGCGGGAGTAAGAAACAGAAACACCCAGTGAAGTTTATGTACTACACATTACAATTGATTCCATTAACACATTACTGCACTTTGTGTTTTCTATACTGAATAGCTGCAAGCACTCAGATGAGGTCATACAATAATGGTGTTAAAAACATCTGGTTTATTTAAGTATAACCAGCTTAGTCTAACATTTAAACAGGTCTAAAAATACAATTTATTTGAGAAATTCCAGTCTGGTTTTCGTACTGGTCATAGTACAGAAACGGCACTAACATGGGTTGTAAATGACATTCTGATATCCTCTGATGAAGGAAACTCCACTGTAATTATGTTGTTGGACTTAAGTGCAGCATTTGACACCATCGACCATTCTATTTTACTGCACAGGCTAGAAAATGATGTTGGGCTTACAGGCACCGTGCTCGCTTGGTTTAGTTCTTACTTATCAAATCGATTCCAATATGTACAGTAATGTGCTGACAGTATTCATTATACACAGAAGTTCAACATGGTGTCCCGCAGGGCTCAGTACTGGGACCTTTACTGTTTTCACTTTACATGCTTCCACTGGGATCTCTCATTAGGAAACATAATGTTAATTTTCACTCGTATGCAGATGACACCCAGTTATACCTTTCATTTAAATCAGATGAAGTTTCTCCAATGCTGTCTTTAATTAGTTGTGTTAGTGAATTAAAGGAGTGGATGAATAAGAACTACTTGTCTTTAAATACAGATAAAACAGAGATGTTAATTGTTGGAGGGAATGATGCTGATCACAACAATATTTTGTCATCATTTAACTCAGTGGGAATCCCAGTCAATTTTACTGAATCAGCCCGCAATCTAGGAGTTATCTTTGACTCTAGCATGTCATTTAAAGCGCATATTACAAAGTTGTCCAAAACATGTTTCTTCCATTTTAAAAATGTTAGGAAATTAAGGCGCTTTTTAAATAAACAGGATTCTGAGAAACTAATTCATGCATTTATCTCTAGTAGGATTGACTACTGCGATGCGGTGTTCACTGGATGTTCAAACTGTTCTTTATACAGCCTCCAGTTAATCCAAAATGCGGCTGCGAGAATTATTACAAGAACAAGAAAATACGAACACATAACTCCAGTTCTTAAATCCTTACACTGGCTCCCGGTTAAGTTTAGGGCAGATTTCAAAATCCTTCTTTTAACATATAAAGCATTAAATGGTCGAGGTCTGGCTTACTTGTCTGAACTTATCATGACTTACAAACCTGAGCGCACATTAAGATCTCAAGATGCCGGTCTGCTTATGATCCCAAGGATTAATAAAATAACAGTGGGAGGTCGAGCTTTTAGTTACAGGGCCCCTAAACTGTGGAATGGTCTGCCTGCTACTATAAGAGATGCCCCTTCGGTCTCAGCTTTTAAATCCCGGCTGAAGACTCACTACTTCAGTTTAGCATATCCTGACTAGAGCTGCTGATTAACTGTACAGACTGCATCTCTGTTGTTAGTCATTAGCACTTAAACATAAGTAACTTGACAGTTATAATTGTATACTAACCCTCACTTATTCTGTTTTTCTTCTCGGTACTCAAATGTGGCACTTGGTGCCATGGCCCACCTGCCAAGTTGTTTTGACTGCCTAAGGAAAAGTCATCCCAGATGGAGGATCGCAGGAAAGAGGGGTCCTTTCATCGGATTGGCTGGCCCAGCACTGTTTCAGCCATGGAATGGCCAAATGGGGGAGGCAGCTTGAAGGATGAGGTCTCCAGGACTCTACACAAATCCAAATCTTATCATGGGATATATCATCTACTGTTAAAGTCTGCTCTGTACTTCTAAAATTTATATTTTTTATTTCTTACTATATTGAGGAATTGTTCTGTTCTGTGAACTGCATTGTATTGTATTGACCCCCTTCTTTTGACACCCACTGCACGCCCAACCTACCTGGAAAGGGGTCTCTCTTTGAACTGCCTTTCCCAAGGTTTCTTCCATTTTTTCCCTACAAGGTTTTTTTTGGGAGTTTTTCCTTGTCTTCTTAGAGAGTCAAGGCTGGGGGGCTGTCAAGAGGCAGGGCCTGTTAAAGCCCATTGCGGCACTTCCTGTGTGATTTTGGGCTATACAAAAATAAACTGTATTGTATTGTATTGTAAGGGATTTGATCAGCATGAGTTGAATGATTTGGCACATGATTTTTGGACTATTGAAGAAGGCTTCAGAACTCCTAGCATCAAGACTGTGTGAGAAAAACTTACTTGAAAAAGGAACGAAGGTATCATACTTTTGAACCAGAGAAATTGCATTTCTGCAGTACTTTAGAACTGACAATGGCTTTGTGTATTGCCATAACATACCTGGTTTAATGGAGGAATTGGGAATTCCAATCTATAACTCAACTGAATGGCGATTATTCATCGATAGCTCAAAGTGGAGCTTAAAATGTGTCCTCCTTCACAAATTGGCATATATCTGGATCAGTCCCAATTGGCCATTCAGTTTCTCTTTGTGAAGAATATGCAGACATAAAGAGAGTCATTGAGTTGTTGCGATATCACCAACACAATTGGGTTATCTGTGTTGACCTTAAAATGGAATGCTTGCTTCTTGGTCAGCAATGCGGATACACCAAGTATCCCTGTTATCTGTACCTTCAAGCACCACACAAGTTCACACACTAAAATTGCATTGTTTCATCTCTGTAATACTGCTTTCTTTTGTCAGTTAATTAAAAACTTGGTTGCATGAGTTCCTACACACACCAAGTGTACAGATAATACCTCTCATGTTCTTTGTCAGCTGTATTTGCTATCAATCTATTCACACATAAATCAAAAACGTGTCTATACCTCCGACATCTTGCATGGCCTCACCCAGTTTATCAGGTTGTGCTCTTCTGCCCATTACAACCCTTCATCATTCACCCACGTTTCTGGCTCTAGAGTGTTAGCGACTTCTCCAAACATTACGTCTTCCATCAAGTCATTTGGGGCCATGCACCCTAAAATTTTGGAAATGTTTAACCCAAAATATTTGGAACTGCTCTTACCTTTTTTCATTCAAAACTAAAAACTTTCTTTTCTATCATAAAATTAAATATTTTTATTTTTTTTTTACTTCTAAAATTTTTTCTTTATTTTATACTGTATTGAGGATTTGTTCTGTGTATTGTATTGTATTGACCCCCTTCTTTTGACACCCACTGCACGCCCAACCTACCTGGAAAGGGGTCTCTCTTTGAACTGCCTTTCCCAAGGTTTTTTCCATTTTTCCCTACAAGGTTTTTTTTTGGGAGTTTTTCCTTGTCTTCTTAGAGAGTGTCAAGGCTGGGGGGCTGTCAAGAAGCAGGGCCTGTTGAAGCCCATTGCGGCACTTCCTGTGTAATTTTGGGCTATACAAAAATAAACTGCATTGTATTGTATTGTACCAGTTCCCCCTCTCTCTTAGTAACTGTAGTTGTTCTAGTATCTTGTCTTTTGTATATTCTGTGCAATTGCTCTGACTTTTTTTTCTTTGATATATTCTATCATCGTGGGCTTATGTTTTCTTATGTTCTTACATTTTCTCTCAGTGTCCCTCTATCTAATTTTTCTTACATTTGTCTACTGTGCAACTGCTGCTCTATTTTGACATTTACTTTATCACTGTTGCTTTATTTGGTTTTTAAAAGGTGCTACATAAGTAAAATGTATTAGTATGCTGAACCTTTCTTTTTCTTTACAGTTCAGGAAACCAATGCAACGATACATAACTTTTGAGTTTTCTAAACAGTATCTGACGTCATATCAGGAAAAAAAACCACACAGAGAATGTCAACTATAAACAATAAAAGTGTGAGGATATGGCGTGGAAAATGACAGAATAATCTATGAACAGACACACTAACAAAGAATGAAACGGCGACTTAATATTTTGGTGCGCCATCCATTTTATGAAAATATTTTTCCCATTGTAAAGATGCAGACAGCTTGGAACGAAACTCTAGAAGGGTCGCCGTGACTTTTCATACAGCTCAATCACCGTTATTTAAAATAAAGTTATTAAACAACACAAAGCGGGCCTAAAACGAAAGCAGCGCTATACAACATAAGACATGCCCGTTCAAGTCATTCCTACACCTGGCCGCAACGCGCACGTCAGTTTTGGGTTTTTTTCACCACCATCGGAGTCCGAAGTTTCTCTGTGACATTGACGGAACTAGGACGCGACGTGGGAAATGACAGAATCCGTTGAGGTCATTATTTTTTAATGTGTTCTATTTAACAGCACACACGACCAATTAATGACCAACTGACTGAATAACCCACAACCTACAACATTAGCCGCCGCTCACAATGCTCAGCCCTCGCGAGACCGCAGAAGTTTAACTTTGCCAGTGGTCTCATGTCATTGGACCTGGACTTGGCGGGGCGGGGGCGGGGGCGGGGGAGGGTAGGCTCATGCGTCATTCGACGTCAGATTCGCGAAAATGAAACCAAGAGAAGATGTAATTTAAAACTCGAGCATAACGCAGCAGTCCACGGTGTTGTAGTCGTCTGATGTATCCGTAGCACTTGTTTCAGTGAAATGTATTCGGCTGCCTGTTGGACTCGGCCTTCCACGCCACGCCCTCAACATTCGCGTCAGTCCACTGTCACATCGCTTTGTTGCAAAACTAGTAACGTTGATTAACCCCGTAACTCTAAAAGATGATGTTAAGATGCCTTCCTCCAACCACGAGGCAAGAATCCGAGTTTCCCTTTATGGTATTACTGTCGAATTTCTTTTTAGAAACAAAAAAACTTTTATAATTTATGATTCAGGATTCGATAGTTAAAGGAAAGAGGACATAACATTTTTAGATTAAGAAAACACCATACAACTGTAAATATGAATGTGGTTGCTCTAACTGCTATTATAGTGAATTCTGTCATTCAAAATATTTGAAATAATTTTTAAATTTTTTCTGGAACCTCGTTTAATTAAAGGGAAAGTTCCGTTAATTACATCAATTTATTATGTTACAAAATAAATGATGGTCAACAGGCATGAAAATGAAGGTCTAAACTTTCGAGTTCTCCGTAAAACAATTTTTTAAAATTGTTTATATTGAACAATGTTTGAAATGATCCAGCTTACTACAGTACATGGGGACCTTAATTTCCATTGTCTGTCTTGAATTGTGTTTTCTTAATTTTGTTCTATGCTGCAGATACAATGCTGACAAATTTCAAGTGGAGTTATTAAACTTTCAACCGTTTTCCTGATTTTTAATTTTAATGCATAATTGTTCTCTTTGGGACCCTAACTTATAAGAATGTACTTATCAAAAATGTGAGGCAAATCTCTTAAATTGCTTAATAGATATTATCCTTTGTTTTTCTAAAGAAATATAAAAATTTGCATTATTGAAAGTTGCACTTCCATAAACCGTCTTTCATTTATTTTGGAACTGAACTAACACATTGATTCAGATTTTAAACTTAACTTTAAAAAGTATTTTTTTGGGTAGATGCAATAATTACAAATAATTTTTTTAGTGGATTTTTAAAAACAACAACATTTATATAGCACATTTTCATACAAATAATGTATCTCAAAGTGCTTTTCATGCTGAAGAAAGAGAAAAAAAAGACGAAACTAAAATAAGAGAACACTAATTAACATAGAATAAAAGTAAGGTCCGATGGCCAGGGAGGACAGAAGAAACAAAAAAACTCCAGATGGCTAGAG
This sequence comes from Erpetoichthys calabaricus, assembly GCF_900747795.2. NCBI lineage: Eukaryota > Metazoa > Chordata > Cladistia > Polypteriformes > Polypteridae > Erpetoichthys > Erpetoichthys calabaricus. Next base: position 41,125,057 of record NC_041408.2, read on the forward strand.
AAAAAATAAAATCTGCAGGGGTTCCAGGCCATGAGACCGCCCAGCCCCCTCTAGGCATTCTACCTAACATAAATAACATCAATTCAGGGTTCTCATGGAAGGACTTGATGATGACGGTCACATGGACTTCTGGTCTTTAATCTATCAATGTAGGGACATCACGGTGCTTTGATTAGGTGGTGGTGACGAGATTGCCACCACAGAAAACCGGAAAAAGAACAGAAGAGAGAGTAGGGGTTAGTATGGATTTTGGAGCCATCATGAATAATAATAATAATTAATTGAATATACAGAGCGTCAGGATTAAACTTAGATGAAGCTATGAGAAAGCCGTGTTAAAGTAATGTGTTTTCAGCAGTGTTTTAAAGTGCTCCACTGTATTAGCCTGGCAAATTCCTATTAGCAAGTTATTCCATATTTTAGGCGCATAACAGCAGAAGGCCGCCTCATCACTTCTTTTAAGTTTAGCTCTTGGAATTCTAAGCAGACACTCATTTGAAGATCTAAGGTTACGGTTTGGAGTATAATGTGTCAGACATTCTGAAATATAAGATGGAGCGAGATTATTTAAGGCTTTATAAACCATAAGCAGTATTTTAAAGTCAATTCTGAATGACACAGGTAACCAATATAGTGACATCAAAACTGGAGAAATGTGCTTGGATTTTCTTTTCCTAGTTAAGATTCTGGCAGCTGCCTTTTGCACTCGTTGCCACTGATTGATGTCTTTTTTGGATAGTCTTGGGGAGTGCGTTACAGTAATCTAGTCGACTGAAAACAAAAGCGTGAACTAATTTTTCAGCATCTTTCAATGATATAAGAGGTCTAACTTTTGCTATATTTCTTAAGTGAAAAAATGCTGTCCTAGTGATCTGATTAATATGTGATTTAAAATTCAGGTCACAGTCAACAGTTACCCCTAAATTTTTTACCTCCTTCTTGACTTTTAATCCTAATGCATCAGGTTTATTTCTAATAACCTCATTATGTCCATTATTGCCAATCACTAAAATTTCAGTTTTCTCTTTATTTAGTTTGAGAAAGTTACTACTCATCCATTCAGAAACACAAGTAAGACATTGTGTCAGTGAATCAACAGACCCATCAGGTGCTATTGATAAGTACAGTTGCGTGTTATCAGCATAGCTGTGGTAGCTCATGTTATGCCCCTAGATAATCTGACCCAATGGAAGCATGTAAATCGAAAAGAGCAGCGGACCCAGGATACAGCCTTGTGGAACACCATATAGAATATTTTGTGTCTTTGAAGTATAATTACCACAACTAACAAAAGAATTTTCTACCTGCCAGGTAGGATTCAAACCAGTTTAAGAACTGCCAGAGAGGCCCACCCACTGACTAAGGCAGTTTCTTAGAATATTGTGATCAATGGTCAATTTAAATCCTTTAATAGCCATATACAATTTCTTGAATTAGGAATTTGTCATTTCTTGCATACCCCAACTTACTCTCCAAACGGAGATATAATTTTTTGTAAATAAGATTAACATTATTAGGTCATCAGTCTCACTGTCTGCTCAGGATTCATCTCTTCCCATAGTGTGTTCAGCTGTCTTTGACCACTTTGAGCCTGCGTATGTCATCATCTTTGTTGTCTGATATGGTACAACTCCTGAATCCTACAAATTAGTTAAGGGTCTCAATTAGTTAAGGGTTTTTTTGATTCTGTTGGATCAAGTGTTGTTACCTTAATAAATTTTAGCTTGATTTCTGTTTGTGTTCCTGCTGCCTTGAAACTTGCTGTGGCGCAGACACATTAAAAAAACAAAATCTGGACCCTCTAATGTGGTAAATTTCAGGCCAATTTCTAAACTTCCTTTTTTTCTAAAGTCTTAGAAAAAGTTGTCCTAACTCAAACATTTCTGGATGAAAATTGTATTTTGGAAAAATTTCAGTCCAGATACAGATCTTCTTACAGCACTGAAACTGAAACCTTGTTAAAAGGTTTACAATGACCTCCTCCTAACTTCTAATGCTGGAGATTCTGCCATTCTTGTACTGCTAGGTTTTGCCTCAGCTTTAGATTCTGTGGGTGTTACGATTCTTGTATTCCATCTTGAACAGTCTGTAGGCATCCAAGGTAATTCCCTTAAATGGTTTAAATCTTATCTAAGCAATAGGAGCTTTTCTGTTTATTTGGGTAAGTTCTCATCCTCTGTAGCTCATCTTACTTGCAGTGTTCCATCCTCGGAGTAGTTGATATGCATGTTACCTTTAGGCTCCATTGTTAAAAAGTATGGCTTCTCCTTTCGCTGCTATAAAGTCAAAGCGAGACAATGCAGACCCTCCATGAGTGCTTGAATGATATTAAAACCTGGATGGCAATGAGTTTTCTTAAACTAAATGATAAAAAACTGAGACTGTGGTGTCTAAAAGTTCAGAAGGTTTGATCGTCTCTGTTGTTGCTCTTGGACCCCTTGCCATATACGTATCATAAAGCTTAAGTTAGGAGCCCAGGTGTGATCTTTGACAGCTCATTCAAACTCTGCAAACAGATAAGTTGTGAGGGTAAATTAAGCTTTTTCCAGCTGAGACTTTAATGTAAAGACTTTTTTTTTCTTTCAGTGATCATGAAAAGGCCATCCAAGCTTTTATAACATCTCATTTGGACTATTGCAGTTCTTTGTAGGTAGGTGCTGATCAGGTCTTGTTACGACACCTACAACTAGTCCACAACTTTGCTGCTCACTTATTGAAGGCTTTTGTAAGCATGACCATATTTCAACAACACTGACCTTGCTTCATTGGCTTCTGCTCCGTTTCAGAATTTATTTTAAAATTCTATTACTTGTTTTCAAATTTTTGAGTGGAACAGCCCCATTTTGCCTCTTGGAACCTCTTGGCTTGTATGTGCCAACAAGAGCACTGCGGTCTACCAGCCAGATGCTCTTAGTTGTGCCGAGGTCGAGGCCGAAGCAAAGGAAGAATAAGGTGTTTGCAGTGGCTACTCTTTTTCTCTGGAATGGCTCGCTTTATTCTATTAGGTCTGCTCCAACACAGGCCACTTTTAATTCATCATTAAAGTCTTATTTCTGCTCGCTGCCATTTGACCCTGCAAGAGGTTGACATTATGTTTGTATATGTTGGCTCATGTACATTCATAATTATAAATATGTATGTATGGGTGTGGGTATTTTTAGTTTATCTTTTATGTAATGGTTGGTTATGCTTGCAGTTTTGTGATGTGTACATATGGTATATTTGAACTGCTTCTTTTACCCTTTCTTGTAGAGCACTTTGGTTCAGTTCTGGCTGTTTTAAATTTGTATTAGAAATAAAAATTGCCTTCCCTTGCTTTATAAAACATTATTTTAATACATAACACTAAGAAGGGCAGATCTGAGACAGTGGACTGCAAAGATGAAGTTGGTTTGTAACATTTATTACAAAAAAGCTAAACAATATATAAAATATAGAACAAGAATTGTAAGTTGTAACTGAACAATGAGGGGCATGTATGTTTATGTTACATTTTCTTACAAAACACAGTCATTTTCCTTTTCCCTCTCACGTTATCTAAAAACAGATGCATGTCTTCTATATGTGAAAAAAGGATGATGAAGGGTCTAAGGACATATTCCCTCTCCTCTTCTTCTGGAAATTCAAGTAGCACATCAAATTTCTGTAGGGCCTCCATGTCATCTTTCTCCATTGACAGTAATGAAGGGAGTGAGGCTTGCTCCCTGAGCACAGGTTTATTATCAGCACACCACTTCTCTGCCTCGGTAAGATGCATTTTATGAAAAAAAAAAGAAAATTCTTTAAATGGTCATCATATAGCTTATAGCCTTTTTCCTCCACATTTACAAGGAATGTAAGAAAAAGCAAAAATCTACAGTATATTCTTAATTTGTTATACATTATTAATATTACTGCTTTCGATCACAGATTCTATAAGTCTTCAGTTTTTCATACCATACACTATGTCACACACGTGCACTTGGGAATCAACCAAAGGGACCAGGAAACGCCAATTCCACCCCAGGCCAGGGGGGTGGCGAGGTGTATTAAATATCACTTTTTTCTCTCTGCAGACCAAACATTAGAAATCCTTTCTGTCCCGGCCTAAGGACATCACTTTCTGAGAACCACGTATAAAAACTCCTCATCCTCTGTACTTAAAACAGTTCTGTTTTGGACTCTAACCTGTACACATTGTATGCTACTTTAAAGCCTTTTGCAGCCAGGGGAACTATACGGGTGGCTGCCCTAAACCTTTGTTGTGTGTCCGGCTGTTTCTTTCACACTGGCGTAGTCGGCAGGATGGTCTCCTTAAAGAAGCAGGTGAGAACCCTTAGAGGAGCCTGGACACACTGTTCAAACAACCAGAAACAGGCAGGAGATTACCATTCCTGAGCTCCCATGGTGAGATCAGTTTGTTTTGTTGGAGGGAACCTCAGGCGCGCTTCAACCCATGGGTCTGTTAAAAAACCCTGGGTATGTGGACGAAGGGCATACGGAATAAGGCCGGGATCAGAAAGGTGCACATGCGGGAATGATTATGGGCTCCCGGGTGAATGGTCTGTTCCAAAAGCCCCCACAAAGGGAAAGAATCTTGGTTAAGGTGGGAGTACCCCAGGTTGGCAGGCAAGGAGAGTGATGCAGTGGGAGTTTGATCCCCAATTGCCAGTGGCTCCCCAAGCCACAAGTATCATGTGTGCTACTGATCAAAGCCCTCCCGACTGACCTCACCCAGCTGGCCTGGGGTTGGCTAATCAAGAATATGGTCTCGTTAATCGAGATCATACAAACTGTAAAGGTTTGACGTACCTGGGGGAAACAGAAAGGAACCCCTGTGAACCTGGATGATCTTGTTTTTCCTACCTCAGCGCCCCGTCGCCACCCCACAGGGCAAACCCAGGGACCTTCTAGCCAGCAGCAGCCATCATCCTGTGGTGAGCAAGGGGTCTGTGGAGGCACAGAGACTGCGAAGTGATGTTTTCTTGCTAACCCTCTGGATTTTAAGCATACTGGGGAGGTTTTATTAAACTGGATCAAAACACCAGCCATCTTCGATTTGGGCAGTAACATTTCAATTGTTGCTCACCACTTAGTGTTGCTGCGACAATGGCGTAAAATGAAGACCAGTATAACCTGTGTACATGGGGATGTCTGTCAGTATAAATCCACCGTGTGCTTTGTCAGCTGCGATGGGGCTGAAAAAAAACTGACGGTAGCCGTCATGAAAGACCCTCCGTCCCTGGTGATACTTGGGAGAGACTGGTCAAGCAGTAAAAGCGGCATAACACTCCACCTCCCTAAACAACCGTTGGGCCTAATAATGGACGCTGAGATGGCGTCCTCAGCTGACTCTACACCATGTTTACAGCCAGAAGAGGGGTGGAGTACGGCCATCTACTGATGATGTGGAGATTCCAGGACCATCGCGTGCCAATATATCAAACCCAGGTGCCGCAGTGGTAAGGGAGGAAACCATGCCCATTGAGATCGTAGCCAACCCTCCTTCTCAACTGCTCTTCCAATTCAGGCAGACACCTGCTTCTTTTAAAAGGGAGCAATGGAATGATCACTCCCTTAAGTTTATAAAGAATGCAGTCGTTCTGATAAACTGCCATCACACTCAGCATCCTATGCCACAGTGTCCTAACTTTGTGCTGAATAATGATCTCCTATATCAGGTAGCTGAACATGAGGGGGAGATGCTCTCCCTGTTGCTAGTTCCATGGACTTACCAGTGACAAGTTTGTGAGCTAGCACACACCCACCTCCTTGGAGCCCATCTGGGGCCCGAAAAGACTCTCGAGTGTATCAAGCACCAATTTTTTTGGCCGGGAATCAATGAGGAGGTCCGGCGCTTTTGCATGTCCTGCCTGGAATGTCAACTGCGGCAGATTCCAAAAAGGGACCTTGTTCCTCCTGTTCCTCTACCCCTAGTTGATGTTCTGTTCAAACGTGTCGAGGTTGACCTGGTGGGACCCCTGGAACCTTCAACCTCGTGCCATAAATATATAATGGTCCTGGTGGATTATGCCACCCGATATCCCGAATCTGTTCTGTTGTGCTCAGCTACTATTAAGGCTATCACACAGGAATTAATCCTTACAGATCAAGGGACATCCTTCACCTCGGAAACGTTCAGGGAAATAGCTAAGTTACTGAGAATTAAATATTTAAAAACCTTGGTGTATCATCCTCAAACTGATGGTTTAGTGGAGCGGTTCAATCAGACCTTCAAACAGATGCTTCATAAGGTGATCAGTGCGGACGGAAGGAACTGGGATCAGCTCCTCCCCCTTGTTCTTTTTGCATAACGGGAAGCCCTGGAGGTTAAATGGGTGATCATCCAGCTGAGGTACTACCTCTTGGACTGTGAATTCACCCTGGTGATGGACCATGAGCCACTGCAGTGTATGGCTTTGCACAAGGAGTTGAACCCACAGGTCATGAGGTGGTTCTTGGACCTCCAGCCGTACAAGTTTTTAGTCCTTTACCGCCCGGGCAACCTACAGGCCAATGCAGATGCCCTTTCAAGGTATAACGACCCCTTGGCCAGGTACGCCCAACCCGATGGGTCTGAGTTTCCATGTCACATACGGTGCGCTTGGGAGTCAACCAAAGGGACCAGGAAACGCCAATTCCATGCCACACCAGGGGCTGGCGGGGTGCACTAAACCATTCTCTTTTCTCTCCGCAGACCAAACACGAGAAATCCTTCCTGTCCCAGCCCCCGAGGATGTCACTTCCTGAGAACCACCTATAAAAACTCCTCATCCTCCATACTTCAGCAGTTCTGTTTTGGACTCTAACCTGTACACAATGTATGCTACTTTAAAGCCTTTTGCAGCCAGGGAAACTATACGGGTGGCTGCTCCAAACCTTCGTTTTGTGTTCGGCTGTTTCTTTGACAACTATTATTACCACAGTACATAATGCATTTAAAATTTTCTAAGGCCTTTAAGAGTTGTATTTCTGTGTCAGAAGACATAAAACAGGCTTTTAGTCTTTGACTCCTACTGGTTAACAATTAATAGTATGCATCTGAGACAAGCATTAAAAGTCTTTTTATTCATTTTATTCACTATACAATAGGTATTGTAATTCATCTTTCTTATGGAAGTTTATAAAATGATGGGTCTGTACCTGCCCATGAATGACCTGTGCTGTATATTGGAGAAGGGAGGTTGATGTGTCTTCTATAAGAAAAGATTTGAAACCTGTATTAATGCAGTGCTATGTAATAAAATATCAAGATATATTTTTTGCTGCAGATGTAGTGCAAGTCTTTACTGATCTTCTGTTTTTTCATTAATTGCTCAATAGAGTCTAAACCTGAAAACAGAAAAAATAATATTTACCTAAGGAAATGTTTAAAAAGAACCAAAAGAATAAGCACAAAAAAAAACCAACTCTGTCCAGGCTATGTATAATTTCTGTACCTTCTAATTTTTTGTTTGGTTCTTGGCCTTCATTTAGAAGGGCATTTGCTTGCTCAGTCCAACGTGAGCATTTACTTCAGTGATTTCAAAAAGAAGCACTAAGTTTATAATGGTAAACGTTTTGATTATTAGTCTTAGATTTACAACATGGCTAAGTATATTTGCCACATTACCGCAGAACTGAATAAAAGTTATTAAAGGAAATTTAAACTTCATTTACCCCTTGGTGCTGGAGTTCTCAAGGAACATTCCACACCAGCTCTTCCTCAAAGCTGGCGTGTCATTCTAAAGAGGATTGAGCAGAGTCAAGTTGTTGAAAGGAGTTTGTTACAAAAATATGTATGTAAACCATTATAAACATACATTTAAAATATGTAGATTTTCAAAGGTAGGTGTTTCTGGAACATTAAACCCACTAGGGACAGTATGCTAAAAGTAAAAAAAAAATACAAATATAATAAAATAAAATAAAACACAAATATCCAACACAAATTGTAGAAGGTGACAAAAATGGGAACCAACAACCAGATATAATCCTTCCTCCACAAATGCTACAATGAAAGAAGAGAGGACTAAAGTTGGACACACCTCATTAAAATCAAAGGGGGCCTCAAGGACAACATACAGAGAAATGATAAAATGTTCATTTGGAATCCTGGACACATCATCAAAAACAGACATACACAAAAATATAGTTAAAATATTAAATGGTCATACTATCAACATGAAAATTCCACAGTCATGGCTATTCATTTGACTTGGAAGGCCCTAATACAAGGAAAAAAAAAATAATCAAAGAAAAATATTAAATACTGACATACAGGAAACTGTTGACAATGACTTTTAAACAAAAACAATGGAAATGGCCACTTGGGACACACCCTGTGTGGCATCTGTAGATAGTAAAACCTGCCAAACAACGGAAAATGCAGGATTAGCTCAGCTTTTTAAACTGTATCTAAAAAGTTCTAGTTCAGAAATCTAAACATCAGTATTGTCTGCAAGTAAAGTTGCTTAGTGTCATTTTTTTTTTAATAACATGCACATACATACACTACTTGTATAATTACCTGCATATTTTACAACAGCAGGATGCTTTTTACAAAGAGGGCATTTGGATTCATTTTGATATTTAATTAATGTAATCAAAGTTGGTTTTATATTCTCTGCCTTTATGGAGAAACGTGGCTGTGAAAATCAAGAGAAAAATAATATGCAATATTAATTTGGCAGAAAGTGCTATTGTGCTTTTATAAATAGCTAACTTAAGTACGGAAAAACCAAGTTAAATAACATATTTAACAAATGTTAATGGCGACGATAAACATAAATACCTTTCATATTGTACCCTAACATTGCAAATATGCTACATAGTGTCTCATAAATAAGTTAAAAAGTTAATATAGATGAAATAATAAGACAAATATTAAAAAGAAATAATACAAGAAGGAGAAAATTAATTAAAACAATATGCTTAAAAATAGGATGTCAGTAATGACGATAAACACAAAATACTTGAATTTGCTATATATAACCATACATCTCATTAGTTTTGTTTAATGGATCTAAAGTTTCTTTAAATATACTGAGCTTTTTAATCTGTGAGTCCATACCTGATTATGTTGTGCCACTCTTCCTTGTCAGAAAATGTTTTCTGCTCCTTTATTTTTCGAATTGGAAAAACTGTACAGCTTCTCTTCTCCTTCTCTTTCTGTGGACTGTGGAAGGTCATGGGGCGGACTGTGAGAGGTCGTGGGACGGACTGTGGGAGGCCGAGCCTTCGACCTCCAGTCGGACCCTTCTCGTTTCAGTGGTAGACTTAAATAAACACCTACACATTTCTACTATAAATGTAGTAACTTTGCTTATACTCTTGTGTCGATGCGTCAAGGACAACATAATGATTTAAACTACATTCTCTTCATGTACAAGCCATCAAGTATCAAAGTTACTGATTGCATGGATTGGTTTTCATCTGCTCCCTTTCCTGCCAGTCGTAGAATTGCCTCAAGATTTATTGGGAATTCTGAAAACCTCAAATGTAAGTTTATGAAATGAATATTACTATAGATTAGATGGCAAACGACTTCATGTCATATGTGACACAAGCCTTATATAACGCAACTTCTCTCAGCAACTACAAGATATGAAATTGAAAACATCTGATACTTGTGAGGCAATGTTGGGTCACACTTTGTTGGTCATAGTTTGCCCACCAATCTCTGCCTCTGACTCACTGACCCTGAGCAAATCATTTAACCTGCCTGTGCTTCATTTGTAGAAATAATCAATATAAACCATTGTCAAGTGATAATGTACACATTAGGCACTTTGAGATGGTGTTAGATTGTTTCAGCTTAATATTAATAACAACAGTTTTTATAGACTTGTTTATAATTGAACTGCTCAGTATATTGTTTAGTTAACTTCAGATACTACTACCTCACAAAATGCCACTCTTTGTTTTTGCCTGCTAACTACTTTTGAAGTAAAAATGGTACAGGAATTTTTTACAATTGATTTTTTTAATGAGACCCATCACCTACCCCATTGACCTAGGTCTGATTTGTCATGAAGTTGTAACAGTCTATATTAAAAATATCTAATAACTAGTTAATAAATGGCAATTTTTGATTCTTTTATAGTGAATATTGTTAGACTTTAATAAATTGATGAGCCACAGTATGAAGTTATGGGAAAGAGTAGTGGAAGCTAGGTTGAGAAGGGAGGTGATGATTAGTGAGCAGCAGTTTGGTTTCATGCCAGGAAAAAGCACTACAGATGCCATGTTTGCTCTGAGGGTGTTGATGGAGAAGTATAAAGAAGGCCAGAAGGAGTTGCACTGCGTCTTTGTGGGCCTGGAGAAAGAATTTGACAGGGTGCCTCGAGAGGAGCTGTGGTATTGTATGTGAAATTCAAGAGTGGCAGAGAAGTATGTAAGAGTTGTACAGGATATGTACGAGGGAAGTGCGACAGTGGTGAGGTCTGCGGTAGGAGTGACGGATGCATTCAAAGTGGAGGTGGGATTACATCAGGGATCTGCTCTGAGCCCTTTCTTATTTGCAATGGTGATGACAAGGTTGACAGATGAGATTAGACAGGAGTCCCCGTGGACTGTGATGTTTGCTGATGACACTGTGATCTGTAGTGATAGTAGGGAGCAGATTGAGGAGACCCTGGAGAGGTGGAGATATGCTCTAGAGAGGAGAGGAATGAAGGTCAGTAGGAACAAGACAGAATACCTGTGTGTAAATGAGAGGGAGGTCAGTGGAATGGTGAGGATGCAGGGAATAGAGTTGGTGAAGGTGGATGAGTTTAAATACTTGGGATCAACAATACAGAGTAACGGGGAGCGTGGGAGAGAGATGAAGAAGAGATTGCAGGCAGGGTGGATTGGGTGGAGAAGAGTGTCAGGAGTGATTTGTGACAGATGGGTATCAGCAAGAGTGAAAGGAAAGGTCTACAGGATGGTAGTGAGACCAGATATGTTACATGGGTTGGAGACGGTGGCACTGACCAAAAAACAGGAGACAGAGCTGGAGGTAGCAGAGTTAAAGATGCTAAGATTTGCATTGGGTGTGACGAGGATGGACAGGATTAGAAAAGAGTACATTAGAGGGTCAGCTCATGTTGGACGGGTGGGAGACAAAGTCAGAGAGGCGAGATTGAGTTGGTTGGGACATGTGCAGAGGAGAGATGCTGAGTATATTGGGGAAAGGGTGCTAAGGATAGAGCTGCCAGGGAAGAGGAAAAGAGGAAGGCCTAAAAGAAGGTTTATGGATGTGGTGAGAGAAGACATGCAGGTGATGGGTGTGACAGAACAAGATGCAGAGGAGAGGATGATATGGAAGAAGAAGATCCCCTGTGGTGACCCCTAACAGGAGCAGCCAAAAGAAGAAGATTGTTAGACCTTAAAGAATTTATATAGATCCAAAATTTTCATAAGAATTCTAGGGTAATTTTAATTTCACTATAGCAAAAGTTGTGGAGAAAATAATTGGGAATGTGAATGTTATTGTAAAAGGCACAACCTTGATCAAAAATTGAATCTAGATTACATGCTGAGAAACAAGTTAAACTTGTGTTGTAAATGATATTCTAATACTGTAATTATTCTCAAATAAAAAAAATGCCACCATTATTCAAACGTTGTTTTGAACACTATTTGCTGTTTAAAATTCCTCCATCTGCTGATAACTAAACAGTTTAATCCACTGTATGGTTAGACATTGTTCTTCATTAACCCAGCTCTTATTTCTAAAATCATTTCCAAGAAGTACAGTATAATGAAGATAGTACTTCCTCGTTCCTATATACAAAAAGATATGATGTCCCTCAAGGTTTGGTGATGCGATCAATTCTTTTTGATCATTATATGGTGTAATTTGGAGAGGAAATTCAAAACTTTTGTTTGTTTGATGATTGGTCCTGTGTGAGTTTGAGGTGGATGTGTGATTGAGTGGGAACTACAATGGACTGGCACCCAGTGCCTTGCAGTTGATATTGACAATATAGGCTGTGTCATTGCACCCTTTATTTGGATTAAATGATTTTGAGAATATTATGTTATGTATTAAATTCAATTCAATTATATTGTCCCAAGAGTGAAGTTTGAGAGACCACTAAATACCATTAGAAACACCCCCACAAAGAACACAGCCATCAAACATAAACTTAGTAAAAATGAAAATAGTATAGCAATAATACTTGTGGTGAAACATTAGAGGGTTAAAATTTTAGTTAAAGCCACGCAAAAATGTACGTTTTTTAATTTTTTTAACACTGACTTAATATTTTAGATGTCACATATTCTAAGGCCTGCTTTCCCCAGATTAGAAGCAGAGTAAAATTTAGGCAGGTTCCTAAAATGCTGGATCTTGAAAAAAAGTTGTTTGAATAGCTCATACTACTCCACAGTAAATTTACGGCACAATAGAAAAGACCATAACTAGCAGGAAGTAACATCATATAACTCCAGTTCTAAACTGACTACATTGGTTTCCATTTAAATGAATAATTCACCCAAAAATGATTTTTTTTTATATTCTACTCACCCTATGTAGTTTGTAGTGATAGTTGAGAAACAAATTCATGTAATCTCATGTTTTCATACAGAACAGAGATAAAAAAAATGTTTCTGATATTAAATAGGTCAATGGCGACAAATGCTGGACAACAGTAGACAATATAAAAAATGTCCATAAAAAATCCCACGCAACTTCTGCGACTTACTCCATGTCAAGTCGTCCTGTTGTTTGCTCACAATGCCCCAAACACATATACTGTATTCTTACTTAAATAATAAAACTAGAATGCACTAAGATAGATGCGAATGTTTAAACTTGAAGACCTGCCTCTCATCGTTACATTTATATTCATAGCGGTGAGCCACAACTGGAGCACCTTGGGATAATGTTGTGGCAGTCAGTGAAAGTGCAAGGGTGAATTGACCTTCTGCTTTTTGAGGCATCTCAGATATGCACAAGTACCGGTACAGTATGTGGCATATTCTCTTCCTAATAATGTTTTCACTCCCGTTTCTTTACCTTTTAATCTTTAGCATTGTATGTCTCTCTCTGTACATGTTTTTTGTTGATATTATGTGAAGCACAGAGTTAGTCAATGAATTAGGGGTTACTGGGCTGGACTCCTGACCAGTGCATAAGGAGGGGAGGTGAGCCATCAGTTCAAATGGTTGGGTGTCTGTCTGTATGTGTTCTGTTTCGTTCATGACAGCATTTCCAGAAGTAGTTGATTTAACAATACAAGTAAGAAAACAAGTATTTGGGACTTTGTGAGCATACGACTGGATATGTGGAAGATGTGACATGGGCAATGTGAGGTTTTTTTCATGAATGCTTATGATATTGCTTGCTGTTTTTCAGCATTGTTCATTGCATACCCCTATTATATCGGAAATGTTATCAGTGCTGTTCTGGATGAAAACATGATATTAAAATTTTTCTCTGCCATAACTACAAACTATATGAGGTAACCAACATACAAAAAGTATAATTCTTGGGTGGAGTATTCCTTTAAGTCTAGAACTGGTTAAAAAAATTTCTCTTTAACATTTAAAGTTGTAAATACATTAGTCCACCATTATTGTGCAGAAATTATTAATGAATACACCATAGAGTTAGAGTCATCAAAGTACGCATCTAAAATTCCAAGGGATGAAGCAGAGCCTTTAGATGTGGGCCTCTGGAAGTGCCTACCTATGGCATTTTGATATTAGTACATTTGCTAGAGACGCAACTGAGGCTGTTCATATTGCTTTCTGACAACTGGCATCATTTCCAATCTTGCAATGGAATTTTGGGCATAAGCAAATGGCTGACCTAAGACTATGGAATCTAACATTACAGTTTTGTTTTTAATTTTATGTTGCCATTTAAGGCTCAACCCTGTGACCCTGATCTGGTTTAAGAGTTAGAGAATGAAGTTTAAGGATATTTGTGTGTGTATTGAGCCTACACCATAGTCTGAGGCATACCTCCTCAAACACATGAGAAAAAAATCGTAACAACACGAACCCTACGCAGACTTCTACAGTTTTGATTGGCCAGTTTCATAAATACATACTTCCTGAAATGAGTTTCTGTTCGTATTCCAGTTTGGAAGTTGGCAAATGCATGAAAAAGTGGAAAATGTGAGGGACAAATAAATTTGCCTATGGAAGAAAACGTGAAGCAAGAGGAGCAGTGATCTTGAAGGGCACAAACTGCCTGCATTTTAATGGATCATTCATTTTCTTGTGCGCTCTAAACATGGCCAACTAGTATTCAGGAATGTGCCTGCGGCCCGGCCCAGCACGATGCACAAGTTTGGTGTTTTTGATGGCATAGTCTCTGCTCATAGCTATGTAGGCACAACACAACACAGAAGTGTAAATCAGCCTTCATTTGTTCAGTTTTTGATGCTACAAAAATATGCATTAGTAGTTATTTTGATAAATTGTATATTGTGTAAAAGTCTTAGGCCATCCATGAAAATTATTTTTATACCTTATCTGTGAAGTAATAGTTGTTTGTGAAAGCACTATATACATTAATATTAAAATAAAAACATTGATACACTAAAAAGTAAGAAGAATTTAATGTCATTAAGATAAACTTGTGGTTTTTGTGGCCCAATTTGCATAAGAACACTGCAGTATAATGTTTTCAAGTCTTCCTGTGGTATGTTCTTCCAGACTTTTTACAGGATTTGCATTCTTTTCCTTTTTCACAAACTCTGATTTTGACTTTTGGTTTTTACTTAAATGAAAATGGAAATTTGATGATGGGGTCAGAAGTTCGCTATTGAGTTAAACTGAAATTCTGATTCAACAATGTTCAAAACATCGAGAAAATTTGATTTTAGCAAGAGTACTCACTTAGAAGTACAATTCATATAATGCCAATAGGAGGAGTAATGAATGAGGGAGTTTTGGACAGAAGAGGGGCTGGTCTTTCTGATTTTGTATGTTTTACATTCCATGACAGAATGAAAAAAGAAGGAAAAAGAAGCAGAGATTGTGTCTGAACTTGCCATACCTGGAAATCATTCATACAGCACTGGCAATTTCAGGCACTACATTATTAGTTGTCAGAAAAAAAGGGACGACCTTGCAATATTTTGGAAATATGTAACTGTGCTGGAAAGTAATCACAGATTCGTCTAATAAGTCACCTCCTGCAATTTCTAGTCATGAAATCAGACATCCTCAGGCAGCGATATCAGATACCACAGTCGTCAAGTTTGACATTCCCTCCGACTAGTCGTGTAATGCAGCAGCAGCTTTAGCCACAGCTAAACCTCTCGTTAAGGCACCCCGGTATTTGTGGTTACCATCCAATGCACTTGTTTATTTGCTATGCCACTAATACACTTTAAATCAGGAGTGCTATTGGTAGAACTTAACAAATGAAATGGCCAGGGTGCCTTGAGGAGAAGTTCGGAACTCAAGCCTGACCTGTTGTAACAATCTCAAGATTTTATTATCAATTTGGAAGCACAAAAATTCTTGTCACTTTTTATTATATTTGTATTTGTTCTAATGTTATGTAGTGCTTTCACAAGCAAATAAATACACATTGCCCAGATAACTAGTTATAAAATGATTTTCTTGGTTGGCTTTTTGCTTAGTACAGTGTATACCTATTTCATTGTGCTTTTATGTTATGTTGCATTTTTTTGTAACATTGTAAATATACTGTTTACTGTATGTAATGATATACAGTTGATTCAGAAAGTATTCTGGCCTCTTCACCTTCTGCAGACTTTATGTTGTAGATTTACCTTGAAATTGATAAATGTGCCACTTTTGCTCATCAATCTACACACAGTAACTCATAATGACAACGTGCAAAAATGTTTTCAGAAAGGTACGCAATTTTTAAAAAAACTGAAAACTGAAGCCTCTCATTTATAGAAGTGATACTCCCAATTGTGCATTCTATTTATTTATCCTTGAGATGTGTCTAGATCTTGACTGGAGTCCGCCTGTGGCAAACTGAATCATGTTGGATAACATTTAGAAAGGTGCACACCTGTGATGGACAAAAGACAAGAAACAAAAGTCCAAGAAACTCTCTGTGGACCACAACAATAAAATTGTGGTAAGACATTGATCAGGACAATAGTATAAAACCATTGCCAAGGCTTTGAGTGTTTCCAGCAGCACAATGGCCTCAATTATTATAAACTTCCTAGAGTCAGCTGTCTGGTTAAACTGAGTAACTGGACAAAAGGGGATTTGGTCAGGAAGGTGACCCACAATCCAATGGCCAGTCTAACAGATTTTCACAAGTCCTCTGCTGACTTTTGGGAAGATCGACCATCACAACAGCACACCATTAATCAGGTGTTTATCGGGGGTGGCTAGACAGAAGTCTGTCTTGAGTAAAAGGCATATTAAAGTCAGCCCGCAGTTTTAAAGGATCTGAGGGGTGAATGAATGCAATCAAATTCAGAGGGACACTTGAGGAACACCTACTCCAGACTGCATACAACCACAAACTGGGGTGACTGTTCACCATTCAGCAGGACAATAACCTGTAGCAAACAGCCAAGATAATTCTGGAGTGGTTGGGACACTCAAGGACAGTCAGAGACTTGTCCCAAAGCCAAAGCCAAGACTTGAACCTCATAGAACATCTGTGGAGAGACCTGAAGATGGCAGTATACAGATGCTTCCCATCCAATCTAATGGAGTCTGATAGAATCTGTCAGGTAGAATGGGACAAACTGCCTAAATCCAGGTGTGTAAAGCTTGTAGAGACTTCCCCAGGAAGAGTCAAAGTTGTAAATGCTGCCAAAGGGGCTTGTACAAAATACTGAATTAAAGGTCTGAATACTGACATAAATGAGAGATTTCAGTTATTGATTTTCAATTAATTTGCAAATCTTTCTGAAAATATGCTTTCACTTCATCATAATGGGTTAGTATAAACTGATAGGCATAAATAGCAAATTTATTAATAAAAAATAAAATTAAATCTACAACACAATAAAGTGTGTACAAAAGTGAAGGGAGCTGAATATTTTCTGAATCCACTGTAGCATAACATAATTGTATAGCATAACTGAACATACATACAGAAGTATGGTTTATGAGAATTAAGAAAGTACTTTAGATCAGCATATTTCTAATAACTGTAGAGTCTAGGTAACAACTTTATCGTATGTACTTTATTGTTTCATGGGCAACAAACACAGTGGCTCAGTGCTTACTGCTGTCACCTCATAGCTGAAGAAACCTTGACTACCTGTCACTGTTTGGAGATTCTCCGCATATTTTCTCTCCAGCTACTTCAGCTTTTCTCACTAATCTTGTTAGGCGAAAGGTAATCTTAAAATAACCAGTTGTAATTTTGTTTATTTCACTTTTTTTTTTTTGAGTTTAATAGGGCAATAGAGATAAATCGGAGAAGAAAAAGAAATGTGGAGATAATTGCTTCCTCAGTGCATTAAGAGCTTATTCTAAGATATTATTGATTAGATCCTGCCAGGTTTTGAAAAAATTCTGTACAGATCCTCTAACTGAATATTTGCTTTTTCCAATTTCAAATAGTATAAAACATCGGTTTCCCACTGACTTAAAAGAGGAGAGTTAGGATTCTTCCAGTTTAGCAAAATAAGTCTGTGTGCCAAAAGTGTAGTGAATGCAATCACCGTTTGTTTGTCCTTCTCCACTTTAAACCCATCTGGAAGAACACCAAACACAGCTGTTAATGGGTTAGGAGGGATTGTGACACCAAGGCTGTCTGAAAGGCACTTAAAAATGTTGGTCCAAAATGATGTTAATTTGGTGCAGGCGCAAAACATGTGACCCAGTGAGGCTGGGACTTGATTGCAGCGTTCGCAGGTTGGATCTTGCCCTGGAAACATTATTGATAGTTTTAAGCGAGACAGATGTGCTCGATATATAATTTTGAGTTGAATAATTATATGCTTTGCACATATGGAGCTCGAGTGAAGTCTCTGCATAGCTATTTTCCACTCCTTTTCTGATATATTGATTAAGAGATTGTTTTCCCATTGTCCTCTTGGATCTTTAAAAGGAAGGGACTGCAAGATAATTTTATATATTGCAGAGATGGTGTCCAAGTCCTTGAAATTGAGCAATATTTTTTCCGGCATGGAGGAGGGTGCAAGATAAGGAAAATCGGGCAGGTTCTATTTAACAAAGTTCCTAATTTGAAGATAGTGAAAGAAATGTGTGGCTGGAAAGTTAAATTTGGAGCATAATTGTTCATAGGATGCAAAGATGTTGTCTATATAAAGATCTCTAAGCAATTTAATCCCAAATCTTTTCCAGATATTAAAAACTGCATATGTTTGCGAGGGTTGAAAGAGGTGGTTCTCTTGCAGAGGTGCCACAGATAAAAAAATTCTCCATCTTAAAATGCTTTCTACATTGGTTCCATATTCTGAGTGAGTGAAGCACAATTGGGTTATTAGTATATTGCTGATAACTTGCATTTATTGGGGCACAAAGCAGGGAATATAAAGAAGTACTGCAGGATTTTACTTCTATTGCAGACCAAGCCTGTGTATGTTCATCTATTTGTGTCCATGTTTTTATAGCTTGTATGTTTGCTGCTCAGTAATAAAACTGAAAGTTGGGTAGAGCCATGCCACTTTCTGCCTTAGTTCTTTGTAGGGTTGCTCTTTGGATACATGGGTGTTTTGAGTTCCAAATAAATAAGGTTACTGTTGAATCTGATTGCTTAAAAAATTATTTATTAATGTATATTGGAATGTTTTGAAATAAAAAAAGTAGCTTAGGAAGAATATTCATCTTAACAAAGTTAATTCTTCAAGCTAGAGTGAGATGAAAGGTTGACCATCTATGCAAGTCTTGCTTAATTTTTTCCATACAGACGGCAAAATTTTGTTGATAAAGAGCTTTATGTTTACTTGTGATGTTTACCCCTAGATATTTAAACTTATCTGCAATGATAAAAGGGAAGGTGTCCAATCTAATATTGTGTACTTGAGAATTCACTGGAAAGAGCACACTGTTAGTCAAATTAATTCTGAGACCAGAGATCTTTTGAAATTCTGTAAGAGCTGTTAAGACTGCAGGCACAGAATTTTGTGGATCTGATATATACAGTACCATATTATCTGCATATAGAGAAATTTTCTGTTCTAGTCCTTCTCTGAAAATCCCCTTTATCTGATAAGAATTTTGTCAGTGGACTGCCAGTGGTTCAATGGCAACTGCAAATAGCAATGGTGACAAGGGGCAACCTTGTCTGGTACCACGTTCTAGTTTAAAGTAGTCTGAACAAATGTTGTTAATACAAACTGAAGCTTCTGGATTGGTATACAGTAGTTTGATCCATGCACAAATGTTCGGGCCAAACCCAAATTTCTCTAATGTAGTCAAATCATGTCAAATGCTTTTTCTGCATCCAATGATAATAATATTTCTGGGGTGTTTGACTTTGTTGGTGAGTATACTACATTAAACAGGAGTCGAAGATTGGAAGATAAGTGTCGACCTTGATAAATCCAGTTTGATCTTGTGATATTACCGAAGGCAGCACTTTCTCCATCCTTCTAGCTATGATTTTTGAGAGTATCGTAACATAACAAAATGTGGAAAAAGTGATGCGCTGTGAATACTTTCCGGATGCACTGTATATGCCTAAAATATAATCATTAACATACTATAAGCATAAGATATAAAATCTTCAGCAATCTTAAAGTATTAAGATAATAAACCCAGGGAATGGTGTTAGAAAGTGGTCCAGGATATGCATAGTAAATCCTAATGCAATAATAACAATAACAATAAACCAAGGGTATGATGTTAAACAGTCCCCTTTAGGGTAATAAAAAGAAAAAAAATAAATAAATAAAAAAAAGGAAAAAAAAATTAATTTCTTCCACACACATAACTGTAATTAAGCCATAAATAGAAAGCGTCCGAGTAATGTAAAGGATGTATGATTATAATACCCATATCATTACTAGTGGATCAGACAGCAGGTGATATCTCCTTGCCAGGCCATGACAGGATGCGACTCACTATTGTGTTTCAGAATAGTCTCGGGATCAGCTTTCTTATTTCCTTTTCTACTTCCTCCTTGTTGGAGAAGACGTAGTATTGGCCTTGAACATCCACTTTCAGTTTGGCAGGATACAAGAGGCTGTATTTGATATCGGCTTGCAGTAACCGCGGTTTGATGTTGTAGAAGGCTGCACGTTTAGCAGCTTTTGCGGGAGAGAAATCAGGGAAGATACGAATGTGGTTATTTTTAAATATAATTTCTTGCTTGTGTCTGAGGAGTGCCATCAAATCTAGCTTACATAATAATCTCTCAAAGCGGACAATAAAAGACCTAGGTCTAAATGTATTTGATCCACGTATGCAATAAGCTGCTGCTATCTCGGTATCTGATTTAAAGTCCTCTCCAATTATTTTAGAGAATAGTTCAACTGTGAATTTCACTGGGTTTGGACTTTCACGATTCTCAGGTACACCTTCAATTCCACTATTATTCCTTCTGGTTCCATCTTCCAGAGCGGCAAGTCTGTCTCCGAGTTTTTTTGCATTCAGAATTGGCAGCTGTTGCTTTTCCATCAGCGGTGGATGCTAGATTTTCAGCTATTTCAATTCGAGTCATGAATGACTGCTTAACATCCTCTAGCTGATCGGCAAGTGTGCTCAGTTTAGACTTGTCTTCCTGAATGTGCTCAATTTTTTCCAGCATACATTTAAAGGCTGTCTCAAAGCAAGTATATATGCGTTTCTCCAAGTCTTTATTATCCTGCCGCAGCTCTTGCCGCAGCTTCTCACTTGCCTTCTCGCTTTTCTTTATCTCTTGCTTGAGCTCAGCGATCATCACCTTCAGTTCGGACAGATCATTTCTGCTTTTGTGTAGTGTAGGCGAAGCAGCGGGCTCTATTACAGCCGATTTATTTACTATTTACTTGGCTCGCGTGGAGTAGGTGAAAGCGTGGACTGCAAGGCCTTTTCCAGTTTCAAATGATCTTCCCCAATCGGTGAGCTATCGTGACCTGTGTCACTTGCACTTTCGCTCCCCATTTCGCTCTTAACTGGAGACGATGCAGCGGACCGTGGTCCTGAGGAGTCAGGGCTTTTACCCATCGTTTCCAGGTCAGTCTCTGTAAGGCCGTACCTTGAGCTTGAACTTGGACTTGCTGTTCTGGGCTTGGATGTAGCTTTAGTTTTCTTTTCCATTTCTTTCTGAGCTCCTTTCTTACCGACCATGTTTATATATGCTTGCATATACTGTAGTAGAACCCTCGGGTTGGATAAATACAGGATATCTCAGGATAATAAAGAAATAATATTGAAAAATAACACCGCTGCTAACGGAGCTCAGCTTCAGACATCCATCTCTCGCAACGGACGAGACCAACCCACTGTTACATTTTCTGGTTGTCCTTAAGCTACCATATATAACTATATCATGAGGAAATATCTGGAAAATTATGTGCACTTTTGGTCTCTATATTACAACAATGACATAACAGTACAGAAAGTCCACAATACAACCAACCACCAGGCTAGCTTGTAGGGTATGAGCCAAGAGGAGATCCTGAAGAAGTTGAATCTTAAGCAAACTGAGTAACATGAACAAAGTGTCACCACTCCATCTAGGGTTGTTTCCTGCATTATCCATGATGCCTATGGGGTGGGACTTAGACTAAGTGAATGAAAATGGATGGAAGATTGAGGTGTTTAAAAATACAAAGAGATTACGTAGATATTTTAAATTATAAAAAAGCACATAAGGAGGCAGGATACATTTTACATACATTAAGAAATATTTATTTAGGTGCATAGAACAAAGTAACAAATATGTGGTAAAATGTTGGGCATTTTGGTCCTTCAACTCAATCATATTTTGGAAGCATTATGATAACAGGAATTTGAGAGGATTGTTAAGCTGAATGGGATGTTCTTATTTTAATTTTATATACAGTGACTATAAAAAGTATTCACCCTTTTCACAGTTTTGAATTAGAGTGGATGTAATTTGGATTTTTAAAAACAGACTTACATAAAAGAAAACACTGTTTAATACCAAAGTAAAAACAAATCTCTACAAATTTATTATACAAATAAAGCACAAAATAACTGATAACATGACATACCTAAATGATTAAATGATCACTGCAGCAGCCATTTATTTTTAAAAGCCACAGAATTAGTCAAAAGAGATCATTTGTCTTGGGGTATAAATGCTCCTGCATGGTGAAAGTTGCACTTATGGTGAGTCAGTATGGTGGCCTAACATACACAATAAAGATACTCCAAGTACCTTTTTGAAAAGGTGATTGTAAAGCTCAAGTTGGGGTCATTAAAAGAAATTAATGAAGTCATGCATATCCCTTGGAGTCCAGTTAAATCAGTCATTAAGAAATGGAAAGAGTTTGAAATGGGCGGCACGGTGGCGCAGTAGGTAGCGCTGCTGCCTCGCAGCTGGGAGACCTGGGGACCTAGGTTCGCTTCCCGGGTTCTCCCAGTGTCTGTGTGGGATTCCTCTGGGCGCTCCGGTTTCCTCCCACAGTCCAAAGACATGCAGGTTAGGTGGATTGGTGATTCTAAATTGGCCCTAGTGTGTGCTTGGTGTGTGGGTGTGTTTGTGTGTGTCCTGCGGTGGGTTGGCACCCTGCCCGGGATGGGTTCCTGCCTTGTGTCCTGTGTTGGCTGGGATTGGCTCCAGCAGACCCCCGTGACCCTGTGTTCGGATTCAGCGGGTTGGAAAATGGATGGATGGAAGAGTTTGAAATCTGCTTAGATAGATAGATAGATAGATAGATAGATAGATAGATACTTTATTAATCCCAATGGGAAATTCACAGAGCAGACCATCTACAAAAATGGTACGATGATAAACATTTACTGGCACACAAGGCATGTTAAAACTGCAGATTTTACAGTAATGCAGAAATACACCTTATTCAGTGCCTTATTACATCTGATAACCAAAGGTATAAATCAGAGTTGAGCTGACATCTCTGTAGAGACTCCCCGAGACAAAAAAGGTACCAAGGTGGACATTAACTTTAAGTCTGTAACTTCTAAATGAACTCTACCTCTAATGTAATGGATAAAATAAATCTCCTATAAGCAGGCTCTGGATATGACCAGAAGGGGCCTTGAGGTTACCCAAGGATACACCTTCATTCAAAACTCGCTGCATTCATCTCTTTTGTCTGTGTGGAAAACTGTAAGCTGATGAGCCATTCACTTTGAAGCTGGAGCCACAACAGTAACAACTCCGGACATCATCCTTAAAGACTAGGTATCGTAAAACTGTTTATCTGTGCCAATATAAACTAAAACTCTAAACAGTCAGTGAAACAGCCAACCATTTCTGTGTTAGATGTTTGTCTGTCTTGCATTCTGACGTCTGCATCAATATATATGCAATTATCACATTTCTGTAATCCTTGTGTTTATCATTCAATTGTATTATTCTGTTTCTTAATAAGAGTGTGTTTTAGTTACCTTGACAAAAGTCTAATGGCCAGGAACCACCCTCTACAGAGAAAAATGAGAAAAAGTGGGAGCCTCACCAAGTTATTTAATGAATTACTGGTAATAGCAAAGTCAAGACTGATAAACACTATTCAATCAATTCTTTTTCTTACGTCCATACACAATTTCCTACTTTTAATAGGTGTCCTCACTTTCATACAGCAATTACAATACAAGATAGATTAGTAAGGGAGTACATACAAGAATAAATAAATACAGCAAAAATACGATACATAAATAATACATAACAAAAATACATAAATACAAGAACACTAGTGAGGGAGGCCACTGAAAGACATGAGAACTATGAAGGAGTTACAAGCTACACAAGCTGAGATTATGCTGAGACTGTGCAGACCAAAACCGTTGCCCAGGGGTTTTACCAGTTGTAGCTTTATGGGAGTGTGGCAAACAGAAAGCCATTGTAAAATATTAATAATAATGTTTTTATATAATATGCTACCGTGGCTGTTCCGTTTGTCTGTCCAGGATTTTAAATCACCTGTAGCTCGCAAACCGTTTGACCTATTGACCTGAAATTTGGTACACATATACTACGTGATGTCTACTATACGCTTTTCGGGTGATGATTGACCTCCAAGGTTATTCCTCTTTTTATTTTATTGTAGAATCAACTCTCAGCAGCGGCCAGTAGGGCGGCTGCGCGGCGTATGCGTACAGGTGCCATTCTCATTCCTACCACCTTCGCTGTCACTTCCCCTACCTCTTCATATCTTAAGTCATTCTTGAGGCAGATTGAAGACTTAAGTGCCAACTTAAGTGAAAAATTAAAGAAAACGTACTAAGTAATTGCAACACAAACACGGACTTAAATCAGTTTTAACACAAAAAAATGCTGACGAAAGAAGAGAAGAAGCGGGCCGCTAGGGTGAAGAAAAGAAGAGCTGATCAGGAAGCAGCAAGCACATCAACTTCTGAGCAAATGAATGCTAAACGTACAGAGAGAGAGTATGAAAACTAGGAATGCTCAAGTCAGGTGTATTCACTGCACGTTATTATGCAGTGTGCCGTTACTGGTACGTAATAATATATATATGACACCTTGGCTAGAGTTTGCCAGAAGGCACAAGGGAGACTCTGGAAGAAGGTTATATGGTCTTCTGAGGCCAAAGTTGAGATTTTTGTGCATCACACTAAATGTCATGTTTGGCATGAGCCACACTCTGTACATTATCAAAACCACACCGTCACCATAGAGCAGCAGCATCAAGATGTGGAAATGCAGCAAGATTTGGATGGCTTGCGAAGGTAGAGGTTAAAATGAATGCAGCAAAGAACAGGGAAATCCTAGAAGAAAACCTGATGCGGTCTGAAAGAAATCTGTCTTGGATAAAGATTTGTTTTCCAGGAAGACAACAGCCCCAAGTATAAAGCAAAAGCTACACAGGGATAGCTTAAAAACAACAAAGGTAAAGTCCTGGAGTGGTCAGATCAGAGTCCCAATCTCAATGCTGGGCTTGAAAAAGGCTGTTCACTCGCGATCCCCACGCAACCTGACAGCTTGAACAAAGAAGAATGCAGAAGTGCAGTGTCCAGATGTGCAAAGCTGCTACAGATCTGTGAATAGAGACTGAAGGCTGTCATGACTAACAAGGTGCATCTACTAAATACTTACTTGAAGGGGGCGAATACTTATGTGATCAATTATTTTGTATGGTCACTTTGTAGAGATCGGTTTTCACTTTCATGTTGAGTCTTTTTTTTTTTTTAAATCTACATATATAGCTGAATTAACCACAGAATTAAAATTTGTTACAGTTCATTGAAAAGACGTTCATACAATCATTGCTTTCTAAATAAGCAGCCTAAAAACTTGACGGCAAGTAAATTTTAGAAATGCAATACAAGGCAGTGGGATACAACAGCATTTTACAAAAATTCAATATCTGGGACACTGAGCCCTCTTGTGGCTAACTGTTGTACAACAGAGTCATAACCTGGTTATTCACATAAATCTGGTTCCAGAAATGCCATGTAAATACTTACTCTGGTTAGAGAAACCAGGTTAACACACATTGATTTCTTCAGTAGGAACTTGGATAATATGGCCATGTGAACCCTTTACCGGATTATAATTAATGATTTTGTGGTCTGCACGTCTGTGTGTTGCACTCTGCTCATGTGTTAGCTTCACACACACTTCCAGCAGACTTGGGTAGAAAATGGTGTAGGCATCCAGAAAGTTTCTGAGGCACCTGCTGGGGCAATCATATCATTTCAAACCAGAGGCGGAACAATCTGTCTCAGTTTTTCAGAAATTGCTAAATTCTCGGGAGTGTTGTAGGGGTTAACTCGTTAAAAGTAATGTGCCTTATATAGTCTGATTTCTTTTTAAAATAATGTGTAACATTGCCTTGTGGTTCTCAAACGAGAAAACTTGTCTGGGGACAACTTGTTTAAAAAAAAAAAAAAGCACAGTGAACAGCAGTGAACTCCTGCGCTGCAAAGGCTACATCCATAGGGCTTCTTCCTTAAAAGGTTTGTCACCCAGTTTCTCCAGTCCGTGCATTTTAAACCTCTGTTGGAGTTTCAGGGAGAGAACAAAAGATACTGAGAAAATAAAAAGCTGGAATTGCTATTATCCATTCTGGAACTCAGTAGCATGAGGTACTGTAACTGAAACTTAATAATTCATTTTGTCATTTTAATGAGCGCTGTGACAGTGGAGACAGACAGACACATCCGCACATGTAGACCACCGCGGCTACTGGGCTCCACAGGTTTGAGAAGTGCAAAATCACCACTCCTACTGTGAGTGCTGCCTTCATGAAGCATTGGAAAGGTGTAGAAATAGGACACTCAATGAGCCGTCTTCACAGTTGTCTCCAGCCGTTTATAGTCAGCAAGACTATAAAATGAAGTAAAAAATAGTTGCATCATTATTATCCCAACAGCGCCGAGTGTAAGGCAAGAAGCATACAGTATGTACTGGTACCATGTTCTTTTGCATTGCTCAATTGCACAGCCAAGCTGAAAAAAGTGTGCTGCATGCATTCCATTTAATATAAAGCCATCTAGAGATTTGACATAAATATGTTGAAACAGGATGATCTGGTGGCACAGGAGCCAGTTTTCATGCCACAAATCATCAGTGGCTCAGGTTGGGGATGCGAAAAGGAGATGAATGTTATTTACTTTACAGTACATGAAGGATTAAAAAGGTTTATAAAATTATCAAGCTCGTCTCTGGCAGTTTGTAATGCTGGGCACTGTCCCCACCCCTATATTTTAAAAACTCAATGCACAATAATCATGAAATAAATTTGTTTATTTGCACAACGTGCCTGGGGTCAGCGCATGTCAACATCTGTTAAAGATTGGTTCCAACTTCTACTTGTTTAATTTCTATGTGAATAACCGTATCTCCTGAGTGAAGGGCACTGGCAAATGAAAGTGTATACAAGTCCTTGATCTCTTGGCAAGAAAGTGACCCTGGAGGCTGCCCTTTAATTGGTTGCTTTCAGATTTTTATGGACACTCCCACATTTATTGGCAGTGAATTAGCATTGTTTTAAGCTTTTCTTTTCTCTAATGTGATTGGACAATCGCTGTTGCGCTATTTGATGTTCACAGTTAACACCAGCCATTATCATAACTACAGATGAGCGAGCATGACTTTAGGGAGGTGGCAACTTGAAGTGGAACTTCAGAAATCCAAGAAAATTCAGTTATTTCTTTAATGAAACACTCCTTATAAATTATTCACTTGAAGAAAAAAAAAAAAAAGATAAAGAAGACAAAGGAGCTTCAACAGACCGACCTGACTTAGGAATTCAGCAGCAGGCAAAGTGATTACACAACTTTTTCCAGCTCTTGTTATGACAAATAGAGTTAACTGGATGTGGTGCAAGTAATACCTTTGATTTTTTTTTTTGCTTTCCCTGTTTGTTGCTTCAAAGTGTCGAAACACTGTGGCCAACAACGGGGTACAAAGCCTAAAACATCTTTTTGAAAAAATAAAAAAGCATTAAAGTAGCCACAGTCATCAAGAGCAGTGTTTTTCAACCAGTGTGCTGCGCCGTGACAGCACACTTAGGTGTGCTGAGGAAATAACAGTGTAGTGCCCCTGGGTCTGAAGCTGAGAGGGACAAGCTCCGCAGGTGGTCGAGACCTGCATAGGACAACCTGAAGAAGGTGGCATTAAAGCAGCTCCATGATCACCACGTTACAGCACTTCAGAAGTGTCTCCTGGCTGCTAGAGTCTGTCTGCCCTAGGTGTGTGGTTGCCAGCGAGACTCACAGTGCTGGTGGACAGTTGACATACGAGTCACCTCTGAGGCAGAGAGGGTCAGACAAAAAGGGGGGATACAGCTTGGAGATGCCACCCAAGTGCTCACTAAGTGCCATTGTCTGTGAAAGCTCATTTCAGGACTCCTTTTCTACCGACTTTTCTGGTTATTCCACCCCTTCGGACGGTTGAGCACACGTATCAGATATAATGTGTTTTGTGGTTGGTAAGATAGTGGTGTGCCTTGGGATGTTTTTGTTTACAAAAAGTGTGCCACCAAAGAAAAAAGGATGGGAAACACTGATCTAGACAATAGTACAAGTCTAAATTGTTTTGGCAAGCTTAGTGAAATGACTCAATTTAATCAGAAGGTAATCGAGAAAAAGTTGGCCTTCCTTTTATTCAGACCGGAAAATATGTTCAAGGAAATAGAGGTATCCTGATCATTCAGGCAGTCAAGATTTTGGTTGGACTTATCCTGTGGGTGTAGTACAAGACAAGTTGGGGGCCAAGTTATGTTTGCGGATGTGGGGGTCTGTGGATCTTAGAATAGGAATTGTACCTAGCCTGGCAAACTTGCATAGGACTAGGCAGACTGGCAGAAAGTGTAGAATAAAATCAGGGCAGGAATGACACGATCACTGTGGTAAATGATAAACTGGGATGCAAGACTTGAGAAAAATCAGAGGACAAGTGACTGTATGCTGTGGATTTATGGAATATGGTGGAAATGGCCAAGGACTGTGCACTCTATTAGCAGAGGCAGAATAAGATTTGGATTGACTTATGCTATGGATACATTACAGGACAGACGGAAGTGCACATTATTGGAAGATTACTGAGGTGGGGGTGCGGACAGAATGGTATAGGTTTTGTCAGAATTGGGAACTGGGCAACTTGGTAGAGGATTGGGCAATTTAGAAACATATGTAGTACAACATTTGGTGGGCAGATGCACCTGTTCCTTTCCACATCTATAGGGCAGGTAATGGGAAGAATAAGGGGACTATGGATGTTACGGACTGAAGTTTTGGAGCACAGTAGAAATGGGAAAGCTGTCATCAGATTGGACAGCATGGTGGAAGGGGTACAATACATTTTAGCCTGGATTTGTCCTATGGGTCTGGTACTGGACAGGCCAAGATGTGTATTGACATTATGATGAGGACCATGAGAGCCTGTGGAATGACTGGATCGATAGATATGAAAGGCACTATATAACAGATAAGTGCTGCTTCAGTTTGTCTCCTCAAACGCTGTTTGCCTGCCCAAATTTTTGTTAGCCTTCTTAATGGCTTCTGAAAACTGTCCGGCAGTTGCTAGTGTCCACTATGACTCCTAAATGCCTTTCGTAAACTATGCTTTCGATTTTCACACCTCCCATTGGGTATTTAAATCTAACATTTTTACTTACTACATATAATAGTATACATTTGTTGACAATGAATTTCATCTGCCCAAACCTAGCCTGTATTGCTGTCCAAATCCCTCTGTTATGATTTAACGGATTCTACAGTATCTGGCAATCCACCTATCTTGGTATCATCTGCAAACTTACCCAGCTTGTTACTAATATTCCAATCCAAATCATTTATATATATTTAAAATAGCAGCAGCCCTAGAACCAAACCCAATTCTTACAGGGTTCCTTGTGCCACAACCTTCCTGTGTCTGAGACAATTTTGCAACCATCAACAAACCCCCTAAACTCCCACTTTTTAATTTGATGCCCAGCTTCTCACATGGCACCTTTTCAAATACTTTCTGAAAGTCAAGATAAATAATATCATATGCTCCACTTTGATCGTATCCTTTTGTTCCCTCCTCATAGAATTCCAGCATGTTGGTAAAATACGACCTCCTTCTTCTGAACCCATGCGGACTGTTCAGTAAAACTCCTGCTCTTGTCAAGTTTTGCTCAGTCTTATCCTTAATTTCTTCCATTAATTTACCTTTAATGCACGTTAAGTTTACCGGCCTATAGTTGCTTGGATCTGCCTGGTTACCCCTTTTAATAGAACGGGATAATAGTTGCTATTTTCCAGTTCTTCAGAATTTCCCCAGTGTGCAGTGACTTCCTAAAAATATGCATCAAGGGTTTATCTACTCTAGATACTGTATATAAAATCCTAAGCCTAAAAGTGCAAAGGTGACTTTTTTTCTCATGCTTATTTTAAAACCTACATATATGTATGTTTGGTATCACTTTTCAGAATTTATCGAACTTTAATGTGATGTTGTTAGATTTTCAGATTCTTATTCCATTTTTTAAATTAAAAACTAAAAAATATCAAGAACTCAATGTGGTATAGCAGGTCTGTGGCTTCAAAAAAAAAAAGGCCAGTTTTTAAAATCCAGTTAGCCATGTCGTCTCCGTGGGGAGTTGATGAGGTAATTGGGGTGAGTCGCACCTGCATGTCGTTCTCAATTGCTTCAATGGCTTCCTGCGACGTGTGATTAAAGCGCTGCATCCACAGAGACGTATATGTACGGGCCAGCACAAGGGGAGAGGAGGGAAAAAGAGACATGATAGAACGGGAGAGAGGATGGGGGTTAAAAAAAAAAAAAAAAAAAAAGTGAAGGGCAGACAATCCAGACATCTGGATGGAGAAGGCAGCATGAGCTGGGGCTCTGTGAGGGAGTGCAGGCTGTGGCGCTATAGGAGCTGGTTTGCCCCACTGAATAACTGAGTAGAGTGAGGCGAGCAGGACGGAAGACCTCCCAATGGATCCGAGGGGCAACCGAGTGAGCGCGAAGGAAGACGGGAGGTGAGCCAACCTCGGACGGTCTGGCTGCGCAATGTGGAGGCAGCCAAGACAGGGGTCGGCTGAAAGGAGTTCATGGCTGCCGAGTCTCTGCCGGCTCCTTGAGGGATGGGTGTGCCGGGGAGACAGAAGGAGGTGTGCCGAGATTGTGTGGAGCAAAACTGCATTTTTAACTACTATTTTAGCGGATTTATTTATTATGGATTTTATCCCCCCTTTTCGGGGGTTTTAAGGATTTACTTGTGTACTGTTTTTTTTTTTTTTTTTGAGAACACTACACTGTGGACACTTTTGGTTTTACTTTTGACTGTTTTTAATAAAGGCACTTCAGCACTTTCCACCATCCCCTGGCTTCAATGAGATTTGTCCTCATTTGTCAGCTCATCTCGGTCATAACTAATCGACGGTGTTGGTTCAACAGACTCCCATGTGGGAACAGGGAGTCTGGAGGGGACTGGCATCGTCACACTCACGTCCCGAGAGCCGAGAATTTGTGCCAAGAGATTTAACCACGCCCAGGGCAGGAAATAAAAGAGAAAGAGTAGAACAGCTGCTGTACATGCTTTTAAATGTTTGAAGCACCATGCAAGATGCAGATCACATGGCACAGCAGCAACAAGCCAGCCGCTGATAAAGCAAAGAGGAGGTTAAAAAAAACCTATTTGTTTCCCATTGTATCACCCTTTAAGAGGGGGTTTCAGAGAAGCGACCGTGTCTCCTTGGGGTGCATTCAGCCCTCCTCTTCTCAATGTGAACGGCAGAGACGCGAAGTGGCTGGCGAGCGAAGCGAGCAGGGGGAACTGCCCTAGTATATTTATATATACAGTACATACTGTATACTTGCTAAACAAGTTAAGCACTCAAGGATAAATATTGCCTGGTCCAGTTGATTTCAGCCTATTTAATCCATGCAGTACTTATCCCTCTATAAATTTCCAAATCCACCAGTAGCTCCTTTAGTAGCACCTTTTACGACTGGGACGTTATCCACTTCCTCACATGTGGAGACCTCAGAAGAATAATGAAAGTTGACAGCATCTACTATTCCACTATCCATATTATATATATATTTTTTAATTCTCCTTTACTATTCCCTGATGCCTTTCTACTCCTACCTAACTGTTGTTTTACTACTTGTAAGAGCCAACCTTAGAAAGTTAAAGTTTTGAGTTAAACTCATATTAATGTTTAATTAATTTGAATAGAATATAAATTTCTTTCATAGTCATAACTTATGGTATAGTCTTTCCCCCCTATAAGTTAGCAAGAGATAGAACCTTCTTACTGTAACTGAGAAACAGTGTGATAATAAGCTCAGTTGTTGTTTAGAACAGGTCCCAGTAAAGAGGGACTTGATAAACCCATTTTAAGTTTAGAAATGGGATAAGCATACAGTTTTCTGACCGTTTTGAAATGGTTCAGAAATAAGTGATTAGTAACGATTTAAGATGTAACAAGATTAAGCTTAGAACTGAATTTTTCTTATTATAAATTTCTCCTTTTTTTGCTATTTTAATTTTCTTTTTTGTGTGAACTGTTTTAAAAAACGAAGATATTTTGTCTGTGGAATCATTTCTGCGCGTCAGGCCTTTGTTGAATCCCATTTTTTGAGTTAGAGCTGCAGAATTTTGGAAACTTTGGGAAAACGCAGCTACATTACTAAAGTACTGAAAGAATCTCTTTGGGTCATCTTTTGCCTTATCTGCTATATTCCTCTCTACCTTTTAGCCTCCCTAATGTCCTTCTTAATGGTTGCCCTCATGTTCTCATATACCATATGATTCACATTGGAGTTATTAGTCATATGCCTTATACAGTTTTTTTCCTTTGCAGCACCTTTTCAACTCTTTTTTTAAACACTGCAATGGATTAATAATTACCTACTAACTCCAAAATTTGGGATGTACTGTACCTATCCTGTACTACATACAGAACATTTTTAAACCTATTCTACTGCCCCTTGATTGCCTCCATACTTAAAAGCTTATCCCTGTCCATCCTCCTTTGACTTTACCACATCTGCTCAAAATATGCCCTACCAAAGTTAAACATAACAGTTTTGGTCTTTGCATCTGCACTCTTCTAAACACTGAGATTTGTATTATATTATTGTTACTTAATTCTATACCCTGAATTCTATCCCGATTGTTACAAAATACTTATTCTAGGCAGGCTACCCTCATGCTGGCGTTTTAACGTACTGTGTTAAGAAACAGTTACTGATCACATCTAAAATCTCCTGCTCTTATACTCCAGTTTCCAAGGTTAGCCCAATTAATATTCGGGTAGTTAAAGTCCCTCATGACTAGAATATCACACTGTAAATTTAACTTTCTAATATTACTAAACAAGGGGGCTCCGCCCCCTGCTCGCTTCGCTCGCCTACCCCCGGCGTTTTGAACCCGTGCCCGCTGTGCAGCCGTCCTGCTTCTGCGGTGTGTGACGCGCGTTGTAGACGTCCATGTTCATTGTATGTGTCTATGCGGGCTCGTTTCTGCAGCTCCGTTAGTGGAGCTGTATGGTTTTGGAGCCGAGACAGTTATGCCTCCGCGGTTTCAGACGCACGTTGTAGGCGCCCATGTGTATTGTGGAGCTGTATAGTT
This sequence comes from Erpetoichthys calabaricus, assembly GCF_900747795.2. Lineage (NCBI taxonomy): Eukaryota > Metazoa > Chordata > Cladistia > Polypteriformes > Polypteridae > Erpetoichthys > Erpetoichthys calabaricus. The sequence goes on from NC_041408.2 coordinate 41,158,104, forward strand.
TTGGAGACGTGATCGTGACTCCAGTAGTTCTCCGTTGTGTACTGTTAGTAATATGAATAATTGCACTTACTGTTAATACGGAGCGATGTCTGTGGTTGCACTGTCAATAATGCATCACTGTAATGTGATTCACCTATGCTGTATAGTTTGGATGTGTGAGGATGACGTACGTTTAATAGGAGCATTCGCCCATGTCACTCTGGGGCCCCCACTGTTAATACGGAGCTCCGTCCGTACTATTATGCGGTGCATTGTGGACCACTGCGGACTCCGTAGTGTTTCCCGTTTCACTTTGTATCTCGGTCAGTCGAGCTCTTTCTTTTTGGAGCCGTGCCTGCCTGGTTTGCGGCATTTCAGACGCACGTTGTAGGTCGTTCATTGATCTTATCAAGGTGGGCTTGTGTGTGTATCGTTGAGCTGTATTGTGTTTGAATTTGGTGTAAAGCGTTCAGCGGTTTGTACAATCCCAAGCAGCACATTATTCCTAACTTCACTCCGCAGTAGTGCCACTCACAATATGGCGGTTGTTTTATTTGCTATTTCCGTTAATTGAACTGTACGCGCCTGCGCAGTACGTCCCATCGCCGTGTACCTGCGTCCATGCCATCCGGTATACCATTCTCGGTTAGTAATATGGATAGATGTAAATTGAATTTACTGTCTGCATTACGCTCCTAAAATATGGCCCATTTTCCTGACGACCATTCAATTGAAGAGGACTTGTGTTTAAATTTTATTGACATAAACAGAAACCCCACCTCCTTTTCTGCTCTCTTTCCAAAAAATGTGTTATCTTCTAAGTTATACTCATCCCCATCTTTGTCATTTAGCCGGGTTTCCGTTACTGCTATAATATAATTATGCTCAGCTACATACAACACCAAATTACTTGTTTTGTGATACTTCTAGCATTAAGGCAAGCTATTTTTAATGTGTTACTCATTTTACTGTACTTTTGCCCTTAAACTTTGGGTTAGAATTTATGTTGCTATATTATATATAAGAGAAGGTCTGTGATACGGTTTGCATATTTGCAGCTGGAGATCCACAAAGGGAGAAAAATGAATCATATATCATAAAGTAGTTTTTATTCCTGAGCTTTCAACCCCTGCCAGGGGTCTTTTACAACATTGTTTATCTCCTCATGTAAAATTCTAAACCTGGCCTGTCCTAAACTCCCTGCTTCTCCCATTTCCTAGTTTCAACAATGCTCAACATACTCGTACGCCTGCCCAACACACTGGTGTCACTCTGGTTCAAATGTAACCCATTGCGGTGGAACAGGTCCCCCTTCTGTTCCAAAAGGAGATCCTATATGCTTCTACCCTGCACCAAGATTTGCACCACATTAAGCCTTCTAATCTCATCAGTCTTACCTGGACTGGCAGAACATCAGAGATTACCTTATTAGTTCTGCTCCACAGCCTGGCACCAAACTCTTAAAATTTGAATTGCAGAACGGATGGACTATGTATGTCATTTGTTCCAATGTGGACAAGGGCAAGTGGAACCACCCAGTCTCTAGCCAGGAAACTATAATGGTGGACAGCCAGCTACTCAACCCGGCCGGGACGCCCAAAGAAGAGGATGGGGGAAGGCAGCTACTAGGGACACTGCCTCCCCCAAGATGCCAGATGGCGAGCTCCCTGCAGCATAGCATTTTCCCTGGATTCCCGCATGGCATCTGTAGTTCAGCATGACAGCCCTGTTGGGTACCGTCAGGAGACGCATGCAGAATGGTCTGGGGAATTGTATTCTCCATATAGCCCGGAAGTATGCCCAAATCACAGGATCGGAAGCCCCAAAGTACTTCCAGGATGAAGGAAAACCTGAAGTCCTCCATCTGACCCAAAAGTGCATCTGTTCTTCTGTCCCTGTGACTTGCCAGCACTTCTGGCTCAAGGACTATATAAAGGACTACTGAAGACCCAGCAAACAAGCTGGAGTTGGGAGGTAGTGGACTGAGCTTGCTGGGAGAAGTGGAGGAGAGATTTGTGTTAATAATTGTTGTTTATTTACTTGTTTATGGTGGCGGTACTGCTTAAAAGGCACTTTGAAGAAGGAGAAATAATTAAAGAGTTTCTTCATACTTTTATCCTGTGTCTGCATCTCTCTCTGTAGGATTTAACAGGGCCACAGCATCCCCTGGTGTTCACACTATTAACAGCTTTTTAGAAAGGTCTCCCACCTATGCACCCAGAAGGCAACACACTGTGTGAGACCCCGTTTCTGGAGCAAACCTGTGCTTCAATCCCGCTAATAACCGAGTCCCCCAACTATCATTCCCACTCTCTTTTCAGGAACTGGTTTTGAGGTGGCCCATTGGGGCTTCTCATGCCTGCCTACCACCTCAGAATCTTCAGAAACACTGTCTTGCTTACTCCCGCTGGAGTGTTTTTCCAAGGCAGAACTCCATGAGGGAACCCACACATGTAAACAGAGGTTTTTAAGGAACCAGGTTTCTGGCTTAATTGGGTTACTCACCTTATCCTGGTTTTATGTACACATTCCTCCCTGTGTGGATAGCGCTTTGAGTACTGAGAAAAGCGCTATATAAATGTAATGAATTATTATTATTTATTATGGAATTGCACTCATGGTCAAAAAAGGGTACAATATTATCTTCAACTAACTGGCAGTACATTTACTGCCATGATCGTAAGTCATCATCCTATTTTTGTTTAATGTGCCTATTTAAATGGTCAAGGTGACATACAGTGTAACACAACAACACATTTCGATGTCTTATTTCTGCAAATTTCACTCTCTACCTATACACTGCATAAAAGTGTGCTGGAAATTTTAAGTAGGACTTGTGACAGTTGGGAGGTAGAGGTGGTATGCTGCTCCAATCAGTTGTGCGGTTGCTTCATAGATCCAGCATCCTCAGTTCAAATCCCACACCTGGACACTGTCTGCACAGGGTCTGTACATTCTTCTCATATATTCTTCAGGTACTCTGTTTAGCCTCTCACATTCCTAGGTACATGCATGCTAGATTAACTGGACCGGAGATGAACTGGTGCCCTATCTAGGGCTCTTTCCTACCTGTCACCCAGTGCTGCCATTACAGGCTCTGGTCCAAGCAACTCTGAATTACATTGAATCAGTTTAGAATGTTTTGGCTCAAATACTTTTGAAAAAGAAAATACAAGGGTATTGTACTGATTAAAAATATAATTTGACTGCCAAATGTATCTGCTGGTTGAGCTGAGAGGTTAACATTGTTACAACTCTGAATTAAGCTAACAAAAATTCTCTCAAGTTTGCTCAGTTCCTACAGCACACAAAGCAAAACACCTGAAGCTGATCAAAAGGTCTAATGCTTCCCACCTACTACTGGACATGGGCCTATTCATTGTTGGATGGATTATTCATTTAAGCAGATATTTTTTATTTGCTGCTCCAAATACCTTGTATTTGTACTAATGGCTGAAAAAACATTTTCATTTCATGTTTTCATGGAGAACAGAGATAGGGGACCTAAACCATATGACTGTCCATTGCAAATTTTAAATTACTCATATTGCATCATCCAAATTTCAGGTATCCAGTGACAGATTAAAGCAAATAAAAAGTCCTAAGCCTGAACTTTGGATCAAGAATTGAAGAAAAAAAAAACCCAAGACATTTACATGAATTTGTCCAAAACCTCTATATTATACAAATAATGTACACTAGGAATAAGTTTCAATAGATGCAATTTATGAGCAAATATAAGCTTCCTTTTGATTTGACAAGTGAAAATTAAACTAGGACAGTAACTGAAATAAAGAAAACTGCAGCACTGTTATGTTAAATTAGTAAAGAAAAATCTTCATGCTTTGTTTTCTTTATAGTTATAAAAATAAACAAATGATAGACTTTGCACTTCCCTTGTCATTTCACCAGTCTTTTAGATTATGAATAAAATTCAGCATCTGATCTAAGTCACTCCAATACCGTCTCATTTCTGAGTAGATAAAAATGAAGAGCCTGGCACTTGCTAAAGAGGAAGCACATTCTGGTCCTCTGACACAAGTGAATGAGTGGCTGAGAGTGTAAATGACAAATGGTGTCCACAATTAGATTACATTAAACATTAATCCCAAAGGGGAATTTAGATGCATATGGTAGAAACAAAATGATACAATTAATCAATTGCCAAATAAATATGTAGTACAAAAACAGCAAAATTAACAATATAAAGCATTTAGTCTGGGATGTCGGGAAGCTTTGAATTGCCTGAGACAGCAGTGGGCACAAAGTATCCACTTAGGCACTAGTTAGCACACCATGAAGACTGAGCTGATAGCTAAAAATCCTCCAAAATCATGCCTCCTGGGGGATGGAGATTTTTCATGATAGCATCCAGTACTGCTGCTATCCCCCCCCCCAACAGTTTTCAGTGTGTCCAGGGCTCACACCCTGAGGAGAGCAGGCTGTCCTGAGAAGTTTGTTCATGCATTGTATGGCTTTTGAACTGAAGTTGCTTTTCCATGAGAAGACTGCATAGAACTAGCTACTATGGACATCTTCAGCAGTTGGCTGCAAACATCAGAAGACCAGAGTTTCCTCAGGAAGTGCAAACTGCTCTAGCCCTTCTCGCAGATCAGTCCAGTTTGCTGCTTATATGAACCCATAATACATGTAGCTCTGCACCAATTCCACATCTTCCTCCTAAATGGTGACTGGTTTCAGAGACTCTTTGGCATGCTGGAAGTCCACCAACAGGCTCTTTTGTCTTACTGATGTTGAGCTGCAGGTGATTCTCAATAATATATATTTTTTGGATGCATACACAAGCTGGCACAGACACAGCAGTAGTATGAATGTAAAGTAGAAAACAGTTTTCCTGTGCATTTGATCTGTGTCATACTGTACCTATACCTTTATTCAATTTGTGCCATATTGTATGTTCTTAGAACACATAGTGCAAAAATAATCAGCAAGTTGCATCTGTGACATTAAGTGCTAAGGCATTATTTATCCCTCATTTCCTACAACCAAACCTACCATCATTTTTAAAACTTCATTCTTTTTCACTCCCAAAACATAGGAAAAAATTTTGAATTGTATTGATAGTATACTACTCATGATGAGTGAAAGTAAAGCAGGCTGCTGAAGACTGGTTAAATTCCACCCTTACATACCACTGGTAACTGTGCGAATGCTATTACATAATTGGACAAAATGTATCCAGAACAAAAACCCACTTTGATGTCTTTCACCTGTAGTTGATGACAATTTTGTATCATTTTATTAAAGGCACAGAATATTTTTAAGGACTTTATAAACTGATGTACACTGGCACCCTGTTATCTTGCTGGAAAAATGTAAGTACTGCAGTTACATGCTCACCAATTCCTAAACAATGACTTTTCCTAAAATATTCTCTTGTGCACAATAGTAAAACTTGTTCAAAGATTGAGCATTTGACTGCATTCACTGTTTTTTACATTTAAGTTCAAAGCAATAAGCCACAACTGCAGCTTGTGAGACTAAACTGGTTAGCTAACCCTCTGCTTGTTGAAGCATCTCGGATATGTACAAATATTACACATACCTCCCACTGGATAATTTACTCACTCATTTTTATTTTCTAACCGTGCAGCACTCACAGGCAAATCTCCACATTTTTGATATCATGTGAAGCACCATGGTAGCCAATGAATGAACTATTCATTGTAAGCATTACCAGCAAGCGGATGGGGTTGGGAAGGAACAGGGGTGAAGTTTTCATTTGAAAGCTTGATCTTGAGAGCGATTCATTATCATGCATTAAGGAATTTTCTGTGAATGCCTCAACAATATTTAAGAAAAACAAATACATGTGGTTGGGATGTTGTGAGCATATGATGCTGTGGAAAAAACGCAGTCACGGAGTCCAGATGAACAAGATTAACTTAACTTTTAAAGATTAACTTTTCTTATTTGCACAAAGTATGCACAAATATCTCAATCCAATAAAACAATACATCCTCTTTTATACTTTGCTATTGTCATTATGTCATCCAAGACATCAAGGCATCTGAATATTAAGCAGGACTTTATCACTTTTATCCAATCAAATAAAGCCATAAGCAACTTACTCAATTCTCCCATTATTCTGAATGCCGCTTTATTGATGGGGGTGTTTTGCAGATTGTCTTAATGATCTCTGCACCGCTTCATAGGAGGAGAGTTTGGAATTTCCCATAAGTTTATCCTCTCTTTCTAGAGGGGTGTTCGTTAGTCACTCACCTCATTCTAACCTTGGAAAATAAAGTGGGTGGTTTCTCTAAGGCGATGCAGACCTCACATACTTAAGCTTTAAGCTACATTTAGATAACCCTTGAAGTTACGTTCAGCCCGTTTCCTTATGTTTAATAAATAATTCATTCTTTTTTACTCAAATATACACTATATGGACAAAAGTACTGGGACACACCTTTTAATTATTGAATTCAGGTGTTTCAATCAGATCCTTTACCACAGGTGTATAAAAATCAAGCACCTAGCCATGCATCTCTCCATTTACAAACAGTTATGAAACAAAGTGGGTCATTCTGAAGAGCTCAGTGACTTCAAGTGTGGTACTGTGATACAATACCACCATTTCAATAAGAGTTTGTGAAGTTTCATTCCTGGTGGATGTTCCACAGTCAGCTGTAAATGTTATTATTGGAAAGTGGAAGTATTCAGGAATAGCAACTCAGCCACAAAGTGAAATACCAACAAAGTCACAAAGCGGGATCAACAACTGCTAAGGTGCATAGTATGTAAAAGTCGCCAACACTCTTGCTGATTCCATAGCTGAAGAGTTCCAAACAAGCACTGGCATTAATGTTAGCACAAAAACCATGTGGCAGGAGTTTCATGGAATAGGTTTTCATTGCCGAGCAGCTGCATGTGAGCCTCACATTACCAAGTCCAATGCCAAGCGTCAAATGGAATGGTGGAAACCTGTTCAATGGAGTGACGAATCGTGCTTCTGTGTTTGGCAGGCAGATGGGAGAGCCTGGGATTGGCAGATGCCTGGAGAAGGTTACCTGCCTGACTGCATTGTGCCAAATGTAATGTTTGGTGGATGAGGTATGTGGCGATTTTTCAGGGTTTTGGCCCCTTTCTTCCAGTGAAGGGCAATCTTAATGCTACAGCATACCAAGACATTTTAGAAAACACTATGGTGGAGGCCCTTTTCGATTCCAGCATGATTGTGCTGCATACCAACCCGCGCCGTAGTATATGTGAACCGAAGCAATTTCCCCCATAGGATTGAATGTAAATACAATTAATCCATTCCAGACCATACGAACTGTATGTAAATATATTTTTTTAAAGATTTTTAAGCACAAATATAGTTAATCATTACACCATAGAATGCACAGTGTAATAGTAAAAACACTGAATAACACTGACACAAACACCCAGGCTCCCTGCTCAGCTGCATGCTCTCGCTCTCTCTCTCTCAGCAGCACACGAGCCTCCCCAGCCCCCCTCTCTCAGCAACACGCGAGCCCCCTCCCCCTCTCAGCAGCACATGAGCCTCCCCAGCCCGCCCCCCCCCTCTCTCTCAGCAGCACGCGATCCCCCTCCCCCTCTGTCTCTCAGAAGCACACGAGCCCTCTCTCTCTCAGTAACATTGCAGCAGTTGTATAAACACTTTTTTTTTTAAATGAGTTTTAAGCACAGGGGGGAAAAAAGGAACATTTGAACAAATCCGAACTTTGTTTAAAAGCCAACCAAGATAGTAACATTGCAGGAGTTTACCATTTTTAATCAGGCGACTGACAGTAGTGGAGTCAGGCACAGAGAAGGTCAGCTGCTGAGAAAGCGTCTCGACTGTTGCAGGGCGGTGAAGCAGGTGAGACGCTAATGAAAAAGAGGCACAGGGCTTATTGGTTTTTAAAGACTGCTTCCTTCATTGTGTTTTAACCTCAGTTTTAAAGGATTGCGGCTTTCTCTGTCGCGCTGCCTGTGTGTGCGCGGCTCTCTCTCGGGCTGCCTGTCTGTGCCTCTGTCTCTCTGTCGCGCTGCCTGTGTGTGCGTGGCTCTCTCTCTCGGGCTGCCTGTGTGTGAACCAAGTTTCCACTGAGGTTGACTAATGAAGTTAACGTGGCTCAGAGTTGCATGTGGACTGTGGCACAGACAAACAGAAATGACGGCATGTTTTCTGAGGCGTCGCGTCTGAGTTGGTGGGCGTGGCTCTGCGAGTTGTCATCGCATCCAATGGTCTTAGAGTTGGTGGGCGTGGCTCCTTCCTGCGTGCGCCACGGGTGTCTTACTTGTCGGCGGCTTAGTGAATCCACGCCCCTTCCGGCATGCTTTCCATGGTTGGCTACTTGTCTTCTGGCTTAGTGAATTATATATATATATAGATATTAGTCATTTAGCCTGTTACAATAACGGGTGCTAGAACAGTAGTGCATAAACATTAGTAGGAACAGTCTATATTAAATGGCAAGGGACTTTGACCTCATTCTTTTTTTGGTCGTATTTTTCTCTCTTTCAGCCTTTCTTTTGTTGATGTTTACTTGCTGAGCTGACCGTTCTTCGTGGGCTGCCGCCGTGTATTGTGTGTCTTTAATTTTCTGTGACAGTAATACTATCTTGTATGTCCGCTGGCTTGTACGTCCGTAATATACCTTTAATTTTCTCTGGCGGTAATACAGGCGTGCGCGTTGGTAATATGCCTTTAATCTCCTCTGACAATAATACTGGCTTGTATGTGGCTGTAATAAGCGTCACTGTATTGTGTACCTTTAATTTCCTCTCGCAGTAATAGGTTTGTATTTCCGTAAAACGCCTCTAACTTTCTGTGACAGTAATAATCGCACATCGCACTGTGCCCCGCACATGCGCACTTCACCAGAAGACACACACACACCTGGATGCACAAAGGGATTACATACATACATACATACACACATACCTTTGTTTGCGAGTAACTTGAGTTGTGAATGTTTTGCAAGACAAGCTAAAATTTTTAATGAATTTTAACTTGATAAATGAGCGAGGTCTTGCAATACGAGTAGTATGTACTGTATAGCATAATTCAGTGTAGAATATGTATTGCAGTTTTCTTCACATACATTTTAAAAAATATTACATGGTCTTAAATGTTTATTCTAAATTGGATTAGAACAATATTGCACACATGCATTGTACATTTTAAAAAATATAATCACTTTTATTATTAATGTTTTACTAAACTAACATGGCGTAAACACTAATTATATCGTATATTTTGTTTCATGAATGTAAACGAAAAGCTAGTTTCAATTTACACAGATGTTGATGATTTTACTTTTGTTGATATGTTAAATGGTTCCCATACCCCCAAACATAACGTAAATGTTATTAGTGTATTTCACAGAAACGATATATATATACACACACACACATACATACATATATACATACATACATACACATACATAATATATATATATATACACATACATATACACATACATACATATATATACATACATACATATACATACATACATATACATACACATATACATATATACATATATCTATATATCTATATCCGAAGCCGTGCAAGCACACTCTTGAGAATGCAACGTATAGTTGTACAGAAGAAAAGCAATGTTGCCTCAAATAAATGGCAACCTTTTGTAGGTCTATGAACTTAATTTAAACTTTAGGTTTACATGGTGCTTTCTTTCCGAAGTACCTGCACTCATGAATATGTGTGTGTGTGTGTCAGACGGTCAAATCCACGCGCTTCGCACCGGCGAAGTAACGCTTTTAAATTTTTATTAAGAAGAAAAGAAAACCTTTTAAAATTGAAGGAAAATATACCAATAATAGTTTGTTAAGGATGTTTTTTTTGTGAAGCTGCCTTCACTCGAGTGATCACTTCGAGCTTTAAGCCTGAGAAATCACCCCGTAAATGCACATGTTTAATTGCACATCTGTTAATATGTATGCTTACAAAGTATTAAAAGACACTCAACAATTACACAGTATTAAAAGACACTCAATTAATGTCATTTACCTTTGTTCCCACGTTTGACTCGTGCTGTAAATCTCTTCCTTGTTTTCACTTCACGTGATTACGTAGGAGGCGTAATACGTGATGACGCGATACGTGACTCCGCCTCCTCCATTAGAGTATATGGACAAAAAACAGTTTCCAGTTATGACCATTACGCGTAGAATTTCGAAATGAAACTGCCTAACTTTTGTAAGTAAGCTGTAAGGAATGAGCCTGCCAAATTTCAGCCTTCTACCTACACGGGAAGTTGGAGAATTAGTGATGAGTGAGTCAGTCAGTCAGTGAGGGCTTTGCCTTTTATTAGTATAGATACACATATATACATACATATATACAGTGATCCCTTGCTATATCGCGCTTCGCCTTTCGCGGCTTCACTCCATCGCGGATTTTATATGTAAGCATATTTAAATATATATCGCGGATTTTTGCGGACAATGGGTCTTTTAATTTCTGGTACATGCTTCCTCAGTTGGTTTGCCCAGTTGATTTCATACAATGGACGCTATTGGCAGATGGCTGAGAAGCTACCCGGCTTACTTTTCTCTCTCTCTCTTGCGCAGACTCTCTCTGATCCAGACGTAGGGGGATTGAACAGGGGGGCTGTTCGCACACCTAGATGATACGGACGCTCGTCTAAAAATGCTGAAAGATTATCTTCACGTTGCTATCTTTTGTGCAGCTGCTTCCTGAAACGACATGCTGCACGGTGCTTCGCATACTTAAAAGCTCGAAGGGCACGTATTGATTTTTGATTGAAAAACAAAGCTCGAAGGGCACGTATTGATTTTTGATTGAAAAACAAACTCGGTCTCTATCTGCTCCTGACGAAGGGGGTGTGAGCTGCCGCCTTCAACAGCTTTGTGCCGCGGTACAATACTTAAAAGCCAAACAGCCCTATTGATTTGTTTGCTCTTCTCTATCTCTCTGACATCTGCTCCTGACGCGCACTCCTTTGAAAAGGAAGATATGTTTGCATTCTTTTAATTGTGAGACGGAACTGTCATCTCTGTCTTGTCATGGAGCACAGTTTAAACTTTTGAAAAAAAGAGACACATGTTTGTTTGCAGTGTTTGAATAACGTTCCTGTCTCTCTACAACCTCCTGTGTTTCTGCGCAAATCTGTGACCCAAGCATGACAATATAAAAATAACCATATAAACATATGGTTTCTACTTCGCGGATTTTCTTATTTCGCGGGTGGCTCTGGAACGCAACCCCCGCGATGGAGGAGGGATTACTGTATACATACATACATACACATATACATATTTATATATATACATATTATATATATATACACATACATACACACACATTACTGTAATAGACTAATTTTTTAATAGTTAAATTCCATAATGACTGCACATTTGATATTTAGATTATAGTACAGTACAAATTATAAGTACAGTAATTTGAAATTTTTAAATGGACTGTAGCTGCGTTTATCCAAAAGTTTAGCTTGCTTCATAGGCCAATTCGATCAATAGTGTGATGCGTGTTTATATAAATTTTACAATCCAAGTATCTGTTTTAAAAGTTTTAGTAAAAATTCAAAGCAAAAAAGTTCACACAAAAAAAATTGATTACAAAAAAAATAAAAGTTCTTGATTAAAGAAAGCTCTGTTTAAGGGTTACTTATTGTGTTTAATTTCTCTCTATATTTGGTCATACAGTCCGTTACATATGATCAAAAAATGTTAGTAAAAAAAAAAAAAAAAAACGACTAAGAAATTGATAAAGCTGTATGCGAATGTTCTATTTCAAAACTAATCTGACAGTCCCTGCTTCTAGCAGTGCAATTATTTCCTACCTGACTGAATTAACAACTCTGCTTTTACAGGAATAGCTAAGAAAGTTCTTTTCATGTTAACTTATGAATTTAAAATTAACTTTCTAAGACTGGTTCTTACTGTCTAACTGCATGCTATCTGGTAGAAACTGCACACCAGAGAATAAGTGTAACCTCTGTAATAACGGAGTCAGGAAACATTAAATCTCATGTGACACATCCCATCTAACTTGGCTTTGGAATCCTGAAGTTAAAATTGGATTATGCTATAGAAAGCGCATTCAATGACAGGTTTACAGATGTATGGACTCACCCCTAATATGAATGCCTCTGAACATTTTCAAAAATGCCTCTAACAAGCACAAACTAATACGGATCACAGCAGAGATGGGGACACTGCCAATTTAGAAGGCCTCCATTATGAAAATGATAAAAGGTTAACAGGTGGCATCTAATGCATTTAACAAAAGAATTACAAAATGTAATATGCACCTCATTTGCAAACTTTTTCTAGTCAATTAAATCAAACAAAAAGGGTCAAGTAATAAAAACTAAAACAAAATTTGTTTTGAGTTTTGTTTTTAAATCAGTTACAGATATCAGTATTAAACAATACATACAAAAATATCCTTTCAAATATGCAGAATATACTGACCAAAAATACAGAACTAGAAAACTGTTGATGATAAATTAACAGAAATAGAATTTTAAGAAAAATGTACATTAAGCATAAAATATGTATACAGTAGATGTAAATTGAAACTTTTGCTGTTTAAACAAACAGAGTACATGGCACAGAAATACATTTCTGTACAAGTAACCTAGGCAGAATATTCACCTCCTGTAAAATGAAAATAATCTGTTAAGATTCTTATATGGCAGTAAAGCAATCATTGCCTCCACAGGAGGCAGGTAGAAGAAAGAAATCAGATATTCCAAAATAAACTAAGTTTTCAGAGGAACAATTGGGAAACAATGGCTAAAGGTTAGCACTGGAAAAGCCATGCAAATGAACATCTGCCCCAAACAGCACCTTAACAGCAATTTAAAATCAGTTTTATTTTTTCTGCTTAGATCAACGCAGCAGAAAACTGTGGGGCTATATTTGAAATATTTTCAAAACAAAATGTTAACTTTCTAAACTAACAGAAATACTTAACAGCAAGTCAGTCACACTTAAACAAAAACACTTTTTTTTTTTTATTTTTAGTTATTAAAAGTACAAACTTGTAAATTCAAAAGACTGTGATTTTAAAGACTTAACAATTATATACACAACAATGCCTATAATACAAAAAAAGTGTTTAGAATGTTAGCCGAGAATGTCAAGTAGCTACAACGAATCCCTTATAGCAATTTGCACAAAGTTCCATTGTCCACATGATTTTGGTTGCAATACCAGGGAGAAGTGGCTAGAAAATGCCAGATTAATTGTGTAATACATTATGTCTAGCATTTCATCTTCAAGGTTATAATGAAATGCACACGTTTTATAGTCAGTTTTGTCTTATAAAAATATTGGTAATTTTGACCTGGGATGCAACTAGAAAACGGTTTACCTTGTTAGGCTTGGGTTACCGATTTAGGGTTAACCTGATGGAATTTTTAATTACACGAAGATTGCTAGTTGGTAAAGGAGAAGATGAATCAGGAAGTTCCTTACTGGGCAATCGCTAAAGACAAAAAAAGCCAAAGAGTTAGACATGAAATACTTTGTGCACTGTAAAAATCTATAAAGTACGCAATTAAAATATTCCAACAACAGAATTTACCAGTTTTAATTGCAAATATCTTCCCCACTTGACTAATTACAGTTTAAATGAAGTGAACAGCTCATGGGGTAATTCAATATTGTCAAGTCCATTAAGAGAACATGCATGGCAAAAATTTCCCATTCCCGAGACCCCCCCGACTGTTTAAACTCTGTCGTTCTAACTTAAATTTTATCTTGAATGTATAATATCCCAAATATTAAACAAAGTATCTACATTGTATACAGTTTCTGCTTTGAGGGAAAAAAAAGGTATAGCACAACAACTATAAAGCAATTATTTCATTAGCACATTACATTAACTACAGCGGACCAGTGCAAATGCTTTAAAATTTACCTGTGATCTAGATGTATCAATGGTTGGTATTGGCATAGGTTTACTCCCTATCACATCATCCTAGTTTAAAAAGTAGTAAACAAATGGGAAAGATTAACAGTTAAGTGCAAATCTTACGTTGTTGATGAACATAAAATATTTTATATAATAATGTAATAGTAAATATTTAACAGAAAGACACTAAATATAAAACGAATTAAAGCCTCAAGCATATATTCAAAACAAAATCGTGTGTTTTACATAATCTCAACATACATGTACTGCATATGGTTTTGTAAATTTTACCCTTACCTGTTCCTCCTGTTCCTCTAGTCCACTGCTGCCAGGAGGATATGGATGTTTGAAGGCAGAATCATTACTCAGAGTAACTAGCTACAAAAAAAAGAAAAAAAAAGAAAAAAAAAAAAAACCAATACATTTTACCCCCACAGTGTCAAGAAAAAAAGTTGAGAAAGTTCCCAAAAAAGAGGCACATGTCCTTCACTATGCTACTGAAGTTGTGGGTAGAAGAGAGAAAGCTTTTCACAAATTCAACTATATATATTTTTTAATTAAAAAATCAAAATGATTAATATTAATTTCTGAAATTGGGATATATTAAATTTCCACACAACTACGAATGTTTCAACAGCTGAAATGTTTTCAAAAAGACCTCAAAACATCCATTGTTACTTAACCTGCTTAAATAGAGTTCATAAAAAAAGAGCAACTTCAGGCAATACAGGGTGTGAGGCAGCAGCCACTGCACTGCATGGGTAACTCACACACTCAAAAAGGGAAAATGAACACTTGCTAGTTAAGGTAAGCTACAAATCTTTGGTTACACAGAAGGGGGAACATCAATTTCTGGAGAAAAGCTCCAGTGGATAGGTTGGTATTTTAACCCAGTCCAATGAAATTGTGATTAAGCAATGCCATCATGTCATCCAAAAGTGAAAAACATTGCTAAATACAAAGACAACTATAGCAGATAGATATTTAAAAAAAAAAACAAAAAAAAACACATTCAATTATTCGGTTATTGGGGGTAATTCATTTTAATAAAAATACTATTGTATTCCAATTCCAACAAATCAAGAGAACAAAATTGCAATGGGTCAACTAATTTTACCAAACAGCAAAATAAAAAATGTTACCATTTCCATATCTTTAATTCGTTTAGGGGATTCGTCCATGGAAGGTGAATGTGGTCTTTTAGAAGCACTGTTGGCATTAGTATTTAGCAGCCCATTTGTCATCTGACTTCCAGGCTGGTGATTTGGTGGAGATGCCAGTGAAGTAAAACCCCTACGGACAACAGTGGGAATAGTGCTCACAACAGCTGGCTGTATTGGTTGTCCTACAAAGGAAACACCAGTGGCTAAGAAATGAGAAGATACTCTTTAAATATTATTTTGTCTATGAAAGAAAGTTTACAAAAATGAAAATCAAACTCACCAATAACAGGAATAGACATTCCTTTTGAAGATGTGTCAGCCATTTCCAGATCATTTAACACAAAGGGTAACGTTTTGCTTGGTAGAACACTATATATGTAGAAGGTTTGGACGTGTACATGAAAGAGAAGAGTGTGAAGTCATCAAGTAACAGTATTAATTGAACAAAATACGGGTAATGAATACTCCAATACTGCTAAATAAATGTAGCAATTGGCAAAACTTGTGGAACAAAAAACAACCTTGCAAAGGGATCAAAAAAGAAAATTCACATCACTGAAACAAAAAACATTGTATAATGTTTGATTTGAAGATAAACAGTAAAAAGAGTATCTGGTCTAACTGACTGATGCCTTTTTGCTGCATTCTTACTCTAATTGGTACAAGGTTACCACTCCAAGTTATTCATGCCATTTAATTTTAAAATAAACTTCAAAACTGTAAATAAACAGCAATTACCAAAGACTGTGTTAAAGACCATTAAAAGAACATGAAATTGTCATTACATGTAGCATGTGAATCCTGTTAAGCATCTTTGAATGGACCACAAGTGCAATTACTGGGTGTCAAGAGTTAAATATGCTTTTAAATTATAATTTAAATATCAGGTTTGCATATGTATGTGTGTAGTTACAGCTGAAATCATAATCAAATACATTTGTTTTGGTGTGCAGTTTACTGTATTCTCTTGACTTGTTTACATCAGGTTGCTGTATTAACATCACTGTTATAATTCAACATGGGACTTTACTGTTGGTACATGGTAGACAGAAAAAGCTTGTAGTACTAGTTTTACTTCCATACTGCTTGTTGGAAAATGCTAAGAAGGTTATCTAGGCAACCCACCTAGCACAGAAACAAAAAAATATGGGGAGGTGGTGGTTTGGGAGCATGTGCGGATTACATTTAAGGATGTACCGTAACTTTATATTAAAAAAAAAAAAAAAAAAAACCTCTTAAACTTCCAAACTAATTGAAATGCATTTAAAAATAAACAAAAAGCCTACTTTTGCAAGTCTTCTCCACTGACTTCCAATCTGGTGGATTTGCATGCTAGTGTTGGTGAACTACAAGGTGTTCCAGAATCTGTGTCCCTGGAGCTGTCCAAGTAGTTTCCATCCAGTGAAGTTCTTTTTGTTGCACCTCCATTTGAAGATCGGTTAATTTCTGCAATGCTCTGTTAAAAACAAAATATAAATCAGTGTTTTCTAAATATTATCATGTATATGGGGACTATTTATAGTCTACACACTTACTAAAATTTCAACGTCTTGATGTGTAGACTGAAATCAAACCAAAACAGGTCAAGCCTCTTTGTGAGATCAAATGGATAATGAGGGAAGAAAAAAAAAAAAAAAAAAAAAACCACACACTTCATTTGCATAAACATGCATGCCACTTGGTGGTTCTCCCTGGATTACAACAGCATGTCTATTCACATAGGTGCAATTTACCTAAATTATGCAATTTTCCTTCTCAATCTTTGCAGAAACTCTTAAAACTCTGATGCTGAAGGGGATCTCCTATGCACTGCTCTATTTAGAAGTACACAGATTTTTCTATAGGACTGAGGTTGAGGCTATAAAAAAAAGACATGTTTAAGACAATAATATTCCTTTTAATGCGGTCTTAAGATAGCCAAGTGATTTAGAAAATTGTACTGATTGTGTTTTCCTTAAAACAAAAATCAATGTGATTAACTGATATTTTATCTGGCAGAGGGTTAAACATTTTACTCTAAAGTCTTTGTGTTTAGCTGTTCATTCCCCATTTACTCCCTCCAGAGCCCCTGACCTGTGAATCAGCAGCTACACCACCTTTATTAACAGGAAGTATTGTGCTCTTTCACGGATGAGCTGAGCTGCATTGACACCAAACACTTTTTGGGTTGAAGGCCAAAGTGTTCCGACTTATGGTCAGAGACCAAGATACTACCACTTCACCGATTTTTTGGTAGGAGTTGTTCTCTGCAACAATTACTTCTTTTTTTGTAATAAATGGTTCTACTTTTGCCTCTTA
Organism: Erpetoichthys calabaricus; assembly: GCF_900747795.2. Lineage (NCBI taxonomy): Eukaryota > Metazoa > Chordata > Cladistia > Polypteriformes > Polypteridae > Erpetoichthys > Erpetoichthys calabaricus. The sequence continues at coordinate 41,175,447 of NC_041408.2, forward strand.
TACCAATAGCCAGGACTCACAGAGACTATGTCGAACACTTACAATATGTAGCAAATCCATTACTGCCATAAATCCTTGCAATTACTTAAATCATTGGCCTCCTGATAACCCCTGTGATGAGTTTCACCTTGTGCAATCAATTCTGTAAGGATACCTTCATCTTTGCAAAGACCTAGTATATAGCCATATTTCCACCACTTATAATGCAACTAAGAAACCTTAGATGAAATTCTTCAGGCTCATTTATAAGCTCATAATAAACACCCTTTTTATGTCCAACTAACGTAAATGAACATCATACAATATTTTAAATATGACGGATACATCTAAATAGCGTTATAACCACCCTATAATTTTTGCACACTTGATGCAGTCAGGGTGCTGAAAATTCTTTAATATCCTAAAAATGACCTTTACATCTTCACTTAAATATTGATGGACTCAAAATCATAAAACTTGTTTGTTTGGATTTTATCTGACAGATCAACAAATGCTAAAATATACAGTATATTACAACTTTTTCTATATAGCACTCATCACTGACTGCAGTCACAAAGTGCTGTGAACAATTCTCAGTTAAAACAAGCAGAGATTATACTAATTACTAAATGCAGAACTTTCACACATATAAATGTAGATTAACTATGGCAAGTTGATAACAGAGGAGATTAAAATCGCAAAAGAGAAAGTCAAAAACAAAAGTCTGAGGTCTTCAGGACTCTGTCAACTGACTACTCCAAGGATTTCTATAGTAGAATTGGGGCTGGTTGTCCAATCTGATAAGAAAATCTTTCCATCCGATCATTCCAATGCTCCATTATCCAAGATAACCATTTTCATATGCATATTATACACACGCACACAGAACTGAAGTAATCATAATGTATATCAGACCTTTTTTTTCCTTTGTAGAATTTCAGGGGGGAGATACTGATGAAGTTGCTTTCTTTTGACATGGGTAGCTTCAATCTTCATTCCATCCTTCAACATACTAATATTATTTGCTTGTCTATAAACTTAATAAAAACAAAAACACTTTAATACAAAAAAAATTGTATTACACTTTCAACAATTTAAGGCTCATTGCATTAACTTACCAGTGTCTGTAAAAGCTTGAATGTCATAAGTCAGATCTATATTCACACTTTCAGCATTTTCTACTTTTTTAAACATTATTCCAATAAACCACATAGACACAAAGTCACCTCTGAAAGAGAAATAGTTCAAAACAAACATGATAAATACAGTTTGACTGATCATTATTTTATAATTGTTCACAAAATTTGACCTGCCAATCATTAACTGTTGATGAATTAAACATAAATAATCAAAGTGGCATTATCAGACTTCCAGATCTTTTGCATTCTTCCTGTAAATGCCAGCCACAAACTTTTCTTGCTCAGCTAACTTGAATCTTACATGTCCAAAAGTTGGTGACAAAAACACTCATAACCCGCAGATCCTAAATAACAGAACTTATTGTAATACAGTCCTCCCTCGCCATATCGCGGTTCACCTATTACGGCTTCACTGTATCGCAGGTTTTTTAAATACAAGTGATCGCCCGCCTATCGCGGAAGTTAGTTCCAGACCCATCAGTGATAGGTGAAAATCCGCGATATAGAAAGACCATATAAATAAACATTTTTATAGTTTAAGCCTTAAAATACCCATCCCACACGTTTTAAAACACATGTAAACTTATAAAACACTTTGTTAACACTTTGTATTGACACGCAGAGCGACAAGCAGCACAAAGTCCACTTCTCCTTAGAGTGCATTCAGCATACAAAAATTCACAACGTACTGTGCCTCCGGGGAGGGGGTTTTGAGCAAACATGCATTCAGCCCTCACCCCACTCCTCCTCCTTAACGCACAGAGCGACAAGCAGGCATTTTGGCAGAAGCAGCACAACATCCACTTCTGCTTAGCGTGCGTTCAGCTGCCCCCCCCCCCCCCCCTTGTGATAATCTTCGCTGATATGCCATGTAGATCTGCAATTTCTCAGACTTTTCAACCATATTATAAAAGTGCCCTATTGATTCAGCTGGAATGTCAAATAAGGGGCATCCAGGGCCAGTTACTGTCACCTGAACTGGCGTGTACCCTAGTCTGGTGCATAAGTTCAAGGTTTTCAAAAATAGCTCCATCAACACTGTAGTCTAAGATTAATTCTTGTGCTATTTCGTTAACTTCCATCTCCCACAAAGATGTACTGAATTAGGCATGAAAAATCTACAGCAGACTAGGGCTGGGCGGTATGACCAAAATTCTATATCACAGTATTTTTCAAAATTATACCAGTTTCACAGTATTCAACGCCTTTTTTTTCCCCATGCAAGGGTGGATGTTATCCACATTTTCCACTGCAATTACTGCAGTAGACTGGCTAAGAATAACCTATTCCACTGTCATGAGAATTGTACAAAATTTTTTTTAATGTGCACACAAGTATTAATACAGGTCTGCATGGCCACAAAGTGATTGCTTTCAATGGGGTGGCACTAATGAAGAGAAAGAATCACACTGCATGACAGTTGCAGTCAAAATATAGAACCTTTTTAATGAACAAATTTTGCAAATAAACTATAATTTTGACAACATATTTTCAACCATTCAAAGAGGCATTTAGACTTCGTAAAATATCCAGAGGTGCTTGTCAAAAGTTGCATTGCACTGAACATGTCTTAGAAAAGGAATAGAGAGTAAATATTTTTTATAAACCAACTACATTGTTAATATTATCAATCTCTGTCCACTGACATGTTAGCTATATGGATTGTAATGGCGTTGGTTATCTCGATCCACCGCTTGCTTTTTTTGTCGTAGGCAGTACCTCTAGCAAATGCATCTACAAGTAACGTCTGACTCGAGTGTCCTCTAGCGTTTTCAGTTTTACCCGAGGACATGGAAGGGTGCCAATCTTAGTTCCATACATTCATGGTACTCCAAAGCATGTTTGCAGCTAAGGTGGTGCAACAAATTGCTTGTGTTGCCGCCTCTGGTGACAACTTTAGCTCCACAGCATTTGCACTAAATAGTTGTTTGGTCCACATCCAACTTTTTAAAACCAAAATCTCCAAACAGACACGGCTCCTTTTTTCGGCAAAAGTTCTTCTGTGTCATCATGTAGCAGTGAAAAAGGTCCCCCTTAAACATTTTCCCGCTGCGCCACATTCTGACTATTATTTAGGCTATTTAAACCAGTATTGCGGTATAAGAAAAATCTATATCATAACAAAAATAAAAAACGGTTTTCGGTATGAACCGGTATACCTCCCAGCACTAGACAATTCCCCAATCAAAACACATGTGCTAGAGCCCATCCTCTTAACTTCGACTGAATGTGTGACAGTTTTATTTCAAGCCGTATTTCATGATGCATTTTGGAGGAGTATTATCAAATTTAATAAGCAAAATAAATTTTGTGACAGATTTAGGCTCACGTTTCATGACAAATTTATTTATGCTCAGATTTCACCGTACTTTTATTTATTTTAGTCTGAAATATTCCTCCATACTTAGAATGACAGATGATAGAAAGATTTTAAAATCCCTGCTTAACGGATATTTAATTAAGGAGTAGCCTGATCATACAGTATTTTAAAATTCATACTCACTCAGTTTGTTGCATACTTGACCCAGGAAAAGACTGAGGATTTACATGTGCAAGTGTTATGTATTCATTACGTTCCAAATTGCCAACCAGAACTCTGATTTTAGACTCAACAAGGCCAACCCTAAAAATAAGAAGAAATCTTAATAATACGATAAATTACAACAATGTGCGAAAGAAGTAAAGATCTACTTTACCACTCCAAGTGATTTTCTTCCGTTGAGGCACTGGCAGTTAAAACAATATAGTGCCTGAGGTAAAAGAAACAAGTGCAAACTTTGAATACTGACTTAGGCGCACACATACAGAAACTGCATTTATATTATTTACTGCACATATCAACATACATACTGCCACAGATCAAACTGAAATACGTCATACAATACAGTAAATTCTACAAATTATAACAGTGACACCATGTGGCCATATGTATTAGAATTAATAAAGCAAACGGTTTTCTAAACTTAATACACATGATGTTGTAGTACAGAATTACACACACACACACATTATATATATATATATACACATATATATATATACACATACATAGTATTTCATAAAAGTGAGTACACCCCTCATATTTTTGTAAATATTTTATTATATCTTTTCAAGGGACAACACTGAAGATATGACATTTTGATACAATGTAGTCAGTGTACAGCTTGTATCATCTTCTTTCAGCTGCTCCTGTTAGGGGTTGCCACAGCGGATCATCTTCCATATCTTTCTGTGCTCTTCATCTTGTTCCGTTACACCCATCACCTGCATGTCCTCTCTCACCACATCCATAAACCTTCTCTTAGGCCTTCCTCTTGTCCTCTTCTCTGGCAGCTCTGTCCTTAGCATCCATCTTCCAATATATCCAGCATCTCTCCTCTGCACATGTCCAAACCAACGCAACAATTTGCTGTCACCTCAAAATAACTCAACGCAGCGCCATTAAAGTCTAAACTAATGGCAACAAAAGTGAGTACACCCCTAAGTGAAAAATGTCCAAATTGTGCCCAATTAGCCATTTTCCCGCCCCGGTGTAATGTGACTCGTTAGTGTTACAAGGTCTCAGGTGTGAATGGAGAACAGGTGTGTTAAATTTGGTGTTATTGCTCTCACACTCTCTCATACTGGTCACTGGTAGTTCAACATGGCACCTCATGGCAAAGAACTCGGAGGATCTGAAAAAAAAAAAAGAATTGTTGCTCTACATAAAGATGGCCTAGGCTATAAGAAGATTGCCAACACCCTAAAACTGAGCTGCAGCATGGTGGCCAAGACCATACAGCGATTTAACATGACAGGTTCCACTCAGAACAGACCTCGCCATAGTAGACCAAAGAAATTGAGCGCACATGCTCAACGTCATATCCAGAGGTTGTCTTTTGAAAATAGATGTACGAGTGCTGCCAGCATTGCTGCAGAGGTTGAAGGGGTGGGGGGTCAGCCTGTCAGTGTGCAGACCATACGCCGCACACTGCATCAAATTGGTCTGCATGGCTGTCGTCCCAGAAGGAAGCCTCTTCTAAAGATGACGCACAAGAAAGCCCGCAAACCGTTTGCTGAAGACAAGCAGACGAAGGACATGGATTACCGGAACCATGTCCTGTGGTCTGACGAGACCAATATAAACTTATTTGGTTCAGATGGTGTCAAGCGTGTGTGGCGGAAGCCAGGTGAGGAGTACAAAGACAAGTGTGTCTTGCCTACAATCAAGCATGGTGGTGGGAGTGTCATGGTTTGGGGCTGCATGAGTGCTGCTGGTACTGGGTAACTACAGTTCATTGAGGGAACCATGAATGCCAACATGGAGGTGTGTTTGGGGTATGTCACAGTACAAGACGACCACTGCCTTGCTAAAGAAACTGAGGGTAAAGGTGCTGGACTGGCCAAGCATGTCTCCAGACCTAAACCCTATTGAGCATCTGTGGGGCATCCTCAAACGGAAGGTGAAGGAACGCAAGTTCTCCAACATCCACCAGCTCCGTGATGTTGTCATGGAGGAGTGGAAGAGGATTCCAGTGGCTACCTGTGAGCTCTAGTGAACTCCATGCCCAAGAGAGTTAAGGCAGTGCTGGAAAATAATGGTGGCCACACAAAATCTTGACACTTTGGGCACAATTTGGACATTTTTCACTTAGGGGTGTACTCGCTTTTGTTGCCAGCAGTTTAGACATTAATGGCTATGTGTTGAGTTATTTTGAGGGGACAGCAAATTTACACCGTTATACAAGCTGTACACTGATTACTTTACATTGTATCAAAGTGTCATATCTTCAGTGTTGTCCCATGAAAAGATTTAATAAAATATTTACAAAAATGTGAGGGGCGTACTATATATATTAGCTAAAATTTAAAGATTAGCTAAATCATGTAACGCTTTCATGCACTCATTTTTCTTCAAAACTCATTTTTTTTAGTCTTCATTAGGAGAAATAGATGATATTCTCATGTTCATGTTAGAATTGGTTATATTGACAAGTCAAAAAATATACATCTGCTCTGCTAAGATCAGTATTTTTTGAGTTGTAAGTTAGCAGTAGACAAGCCACGTGTGGCTGTCTTGCAGTAAGCAGATTGTAAGGTTATCTCTGATGTCCTCCCTGTGTGAATTATTGTTAAAAAGGCTTTTTGATGGAGGGTTGGGCTGCCCTACACAGCCAGGAGGGGTGGACTCCTAGTGACAATATTAATCCTTAATATGGTCAGTAATATAAATACTATGAACATTTTACTTAGTACAATTTTAAGACTTAAGTAGCTGCAGCTTTAGTAAACATACCTAAAAAAATCAATGCAGCATTAAGATAAGCATTAGAGAAGTATAAAAATAGGAGTACATACTTGTATTTCTGAAAAAATGCAGGGGGTTCAAAAAGCTTTGGCCATTCAGCTTTTCCCTGCAATATTTCATCAGTAACAGAAAGACCTAATAAAAATAAACTTAAAATTAATAGCTTTGTCAAAAAAAAGTTTATCCCACTTTATTTTAAAAGCTATGCCATCAATTACTGAATTTCAGTTGCCACTGCTTTGCAGTCAACACTAGCAAAGATGATAAAAAAATATATATTTGTAGATTTTATTTAAAGAAGTTACTTTAGACTTACTTTAACAAAAAAAGTAACATTATATACGATAATGTTAAGCTTAAACCTAAAAATCAACCACTGCTTGAGAGAAAGAGGAAAGCCAACAAGAGCAACTCATTTTTTAAGGGGGGCAATTTTCCCACCTAATATAAGGGCTTAATTTAAAATTATGTTAATTAGGTGTTGCCATATTTTATAAGAAGTTAAGACCTGATCCTCTAAATGAGAATTTTTCCACCCAATTTCAAATAATAGAGTAGAGTATCAGATACCCACTGATCTTATACAGTAAGTGGTGGGCTGGGATTGTTATAGCTGAGCAAGAGAAATCTGTGCGCTAATAATGTGGTGTCCTCCACTTTAAGCTCATCTGGGAGTATACCAAACACAGAAGTAAGCTGGTTAGGAGTAACTGACAGCAAGGAAGTCTTATAGCTATTCAAAGATTTTTTGACCAGAATGTTAATTTGGTGCAAGCCCAAGACATGTGGTCCAGTTAAGCTGTGGAGCTCGACTGCAATGTTCACAGGTTGGATTTTGCCCTGAATACATTTTGGCCAATTTTAACCAAGATAAATATCCTTGATAAAAGATTTTGAGTTGAATGATTGAATGCTATGTGAACATGTATTCTATGCATGGCAGCCTTCCACTTTCTTCTCTGAAGTATCCTTTCCCCTTCGTACCCTGGGATCTTTGAATGGAAGGGACTTTAAAATGTTTTTATACATTAATGAATTGATGTCAGAGTCCTCCCAAGACTGATCAAAATTTCTTCTGCAATAGAACTGGGTGGTAGGTAGTGCTAAAGCGTTATTCACAACGCATTTGCTGCTTTCACCTTTGTTTGACATGTTTACCAATAAGTCCTCAAAAACCAAACAAACACCGTGGGATTTTGTTTTTCTTAGGTGTTCAGTGCTGTTTTCCGAGGAAGAACAGCTGGCCAGGACTGTGACTGGAGTTGATTGAGGGCATGGTACCACTACAGTAATCCCTCCTCCATCGCGGGGGTTGCGTTCCAGAGCCACCCGCGAAATAAGAAAATCCGCGAAGTAGAAACCATATGTTTATATGGTTATTTTTATATTGTCATGCTTGGGTCACAGATTTGCGCAGAAACACAGGAGGTTGCAGAGAGACAGGAACGTTATTCAAACACTGCAAACAAACATTTGTCTCTTTTTCAAAAGTTTAAACTGTGCTCCATGACAAGACAGAGATCACAGTTCCGTCTCACAATTAAAAGAATGCAAACATATCTTCCTTTTCAAAGGAGTGCGTGTCAGGAGCAGAGAATGTCACATAAATAGAGAAAACAATCTCTAGCAAACAAATCAATAGGTCTGTTTGGCTTTTAAGTATGCAAAGCACCGCAGGCACAAAGCTGTTGAAGGCGGCAGCTCACACCCCCTCCGTCAGGAGCAGACAAAGAGAGAGAGAGAGAGAGAGAGAGTGAGTTTGTTTTTCAAGCAAAAATCAATACGTGCCCTTCGAGCTTTTAAGTATGCGAAGCACTGTGCAGCATGTCATTTCAGGAAGCAGCTGCACAAAAGATTGCAACGTGAAGATAATCTTTCAGCATTTTTAGACGAGCGTCCCTATCGTCTAGGTGTGCAAACAGCCCCCTGCTCACACCCCCCTACGTCACCGCAAGAGAGAGCGAGAGAAAGTAAGTTGGGTAGCTTCTCAGCCATCTGCCAATAGCGTCCCTTGTATGAAATCAACTGGGCAAACCAACTGAGGAAGCATGTACCAGAAATTAAAAGACCCATTGTCCGCAGAAACCCGCGAAGCAGCGAAAAATCCGCAATATATATTTAAATATGCTTACATATAAAATCCGTGATGGAGTGAACCCGCGAAAGGCGAAGCGCGATATAGCGAGGGATTACTGTAATCCATCCACATCCTCTCAGCTGCCTTTGGCAATATCTGCCAGTCTTGCAGAGATGGCCAGAAGCAGCAGCAGCAGGCAGCTTTGCAACCCTGCAGCCAACAAGCTGTGGCTAGGGATTCAGATCCTAAACAGGTTCCCCTGAAGAGGATCACATTTTGGGGGATTTCTGGGAAGAAGTCCAAAAGGAGGCAATAACAAACCTGGGGAATGTGCTGGACACATTTAGGGAGGAAGACAGCGAGGTCTGAGCTTCCACCAGCTTGAGTGACACAGTGAGGCAGGGACAGTGCATTACCTGCTGATAAGTAGACCCTGGCAGCAAGGGAAGAGCAGTTGCATGTTCCTCTTATAGCAGCAGAGGGCTGCAGGGCCGCCACAGAGCTCAGTACTAGGTACTCTGTTTTAGTAGGCAGTGCCACTGGTAGGCAGCAACCAGAATCAAACACCCAGATTCAAAATGTGCCACATGTTGCCACCACCAAGGCAGCCAGAGTGGTGCCACACGTCACCCGTCTGGGCCTATTTTTAACATATTGACAGAGGATCAGGCCACTGCAGTCTGCAACCTTTGCTGGCAAAATCTACACAGGGTACAGCCTGATTCCCATATTGGCACTAACCCCTCATTAACTATATGAAGAACCACCATATGCTGAAGTGGAATCTTAATCAGAGTAGCATGGAGGGCTGGCAGGCCTCCACTGGTTCATCTTCAGTATGTGTTGCATGTTCTTCAGCATGTGGTACAGAATGTAGACCTGTTACTTGTCCACACTGTGGGCAGAAGGGTCCACTTTATCACTGACACATGGACAAGTCAGGCACAGGCAGGGGTGATGCACACTACCAGCTAGGTCACCCTATTGGGGGCTGGGGAGGGTGCCATTGGGGGGGGGGGGGGGGCACCATTAGAGTTGGTAGTGCCATCATGAGGGATCGTGGGAGACCAGACCCACTCCCCTCCTCCGCCACTTCCAACTCCTCCTACTACATAGCTGTCTCCAACCCAGACATGCTACACTGAGCCCTCCAGCAACCACCCAAGGAGCTATGCTATGGTACTACAAAGCCGGTGCCAGGATGCGCTGGAACTGGCAAGTCTGGGTGAGAGGAGCCATACTGGACCTGCGATCCTGGCTGCCTTCTAGGATTAGGTCCCGAGGTGAGCAACTCTGTAAGGTGCTGGCTCCTTTCGAGCATGCCACTAAGTTTGTCATTCAGGAGAACACTGGCTGGAATGATGTGCTCCCACTAGTGTTCCTGCTGGAAAAGACACTAGGTGGCCTGCTCAAGGTGGGAGAGAGTGGTGAAGGAGGAGGACAAGCCAGGTAGGCAGCCAGACAGGGACTCTCCAGGATGAGGAGGCAGCAGCAGCATGAAGCACAGAGTAGGAAAATGAGCAGGCGCAGAGGGCATTGCCTATTCTTGGGGGGACCCCTGGATTAAAGCAATAATTCAGGAGAGACAGTTACTGGGTGGTCAACCTACTAGACCCCTGCAAGCAGGCACAGAGGATACGTCACCTCCGTTCTGTCCTTACCAGCAACATGCTTGAGGTGTACTCCCACCCTGGTCTATGCACACTGATGACCCCATTGAGTTCTGGGTGATGAGGCTGGATTTAAGCCGGGAGCTTGCTTAGCATACAATGGAAGTACTGTGTTGCTTGGCTTCCAGCAAACTGTCTGAATGGGCTTTCAGTGCTGCAGGAGGGGTGGTCACACAGACCTTTATAAAAAATTAATGAGTCCTGGATCAGCAGAGATTTCCAGCACCCTTCTGCTGATTTCAGGGACTAGATGGGTTCCTTGTCTATTGCTCTCTACCGCTTTACTTCCGTTTTTATGTATCTCTTGCATACACCAGGCTTCTGGGGTCCATGTCTCCTTGAATTCATGCTACCTGCTCCTGTTACCACTGCCAACAAGACATTTTACTATTCTGATATTTAATTCAATTAATTCAAATCGCAGGCAGGCATGGGTGATTGGCACTGCCACCTCAGGTCATCTTTTTGGCCAAAATAACTGGTCCAGCATAGTTGGGAGATGCTTCAATTGCCATTTAGGAAATTAACAAAAAAAAACCAAAAAAAAAAAAACAATACCAAGCAATCTCTCTGGTATTTGTTTCTTTGAATTTCCTGGTTTGAAAGATCTCATTTTGACTCTAGACTCCAATTTGGCATTTTCTTTTAGTTTACATGAAACATAGGATTGCTTTCTGGTTATGAAGCTTGCACATTTCTCAATGCGTTCTTTCTTCTTTGATCTCTCAAGAGATATGGCTGCACAGTGGTTGGCACTATGAAGAGTACATGATCATGCTCACAGTATCACTAGTCTATTGGCTGACACACTGCAGATTTGGACACTGAGTGAAACTCTGGGTTAGCAGAGAAAACTCATGCAGATAAACAGAACATGTAGACTTCATGGAAACCAAAAGGTGCTAAGGCAGCTAGTGAACTATTATAGCATCAGTATTCATGCCAGTTTTGTTTTTATGGAAAATGTTAAAAAAAAAGTTATGGAATGTAAAGACAAAGGCACATTAATACTGTGAATAGTAGGTGAACTCAATTTATGCAGTTTAACAGATATAATAGAACTTGTATAATACGTTACCATGGCGGTCTGTTTGTCTGTCCAGGATTTTAAATCACCTATAGCTTGCAAACCGTTTGAACTATTGACCTGAAATTTGGTACACATACAGTGGTGTGAAAAACTATTTGCCCCCTTCCTGATTTCTTATTCTTTTGCATGTTTGTCACACAAAATGTTTCTGATCATCAAACACATTTAACCATTAGTCAAATATAACACAAGTAAACACAAAATGCAGTTTTTAAATGATGGTTTTTATTATTTAGGGAGAAAAAAAATCCAAACCTACATGGCCCTGTGTGAAAAAGTAATTGCCCCCTTGTTAAAAAATAACCTAACTGTGGTGTATCACACCTGAGTTCAATTTCCGTAGCCACCCCCAGGCCTGATTACTGCCACACCTGTTTCAATCAAGAAATCACTTAAATAGGAGCTGCCTGACACAGAGAAGTAGACCAAAAGCACCTCAAAAGCTAGACATCATGCCAAGATCCAAAGAAATTCAGGAACAAATGAGAACAGAAGTAATTGAGATCTATCAGTCTGGTAAAGGTTATAAAGCCATTTCTAAAGCTTTGGGAATCCAGCGAACCACAGTGAGAGCCATTATCCACAAATGGCAAAAACATGGAACAGTGGTGAACCTTCCCAGGAGTGGCCAGCCGACCAAAATTACCCCAAGAGCGCAGAGACGACTCATCCGAGAGGTCACAAAAGACCCCAGGACAACGTCTAAAGAACTGCAGGCCTCACTTGCCTCAATTAAGGTCAGTGTTCACGACTCCACCATAAGAAAGAGACTGGGCAAAAACGGCCTGCATGGCAGATTTCCAAGACGCAAACCACTGTTAAGCAAAAAGAACATTAGGGCTCGTCTCAATTTTGCTAAGAAACATCTCAATGATTGCCAAGACTTTTGGGAAAATACCTTGTGGACTGATGAGTCAAAAGTTGAACTTTTTGGAAGGCAAATGTCCCGTTACATCTGGCGTAAAAGGAACACAGCATTTCAGAAAAAGAACATCATACCAACAGTAAAATATGGTGGTGGTAGTGTGATGGTCTGGGGTTGTTTTGCTGCTTCAGGACCTGGAAGGCTTGCTGTGATAGATGGAACCATGAATTCTACTGTCTACCAAAAAATCCTGAAGGAGAATGTCCGGCCATCTGTTCGCCAACTCAAGCTGAAGCGATCTTGGGTGCTGCAACAGGACAATGACCCAAAACACACCAGCAAATCCACCTCTGAATGGCTGAAGAAAAACAAAATGAAGACTTTGGAGTGGCCTAGTCAAAGTCCTGACCTGAATCCAATTGAGATGCTATGGCATGACCTTAAAAAGGCGGTTCATGCTAGAAAACCCTCAAATAAAGCTGAATTACAACAATTTTGCAAAGATGAGTGGGCCAAAGTTCTTCCAGAGCGCTGTAATAGACTCATTGCAAGTTATCGCAAATGCTTGATTGCAGTTATTGCTGCTAAGGGTGGCCCAACCAGTTATTAGGTTCAGGGGGCAATTACTTTTTCACACAGGGCCATGTAGGTTTGGATTTTTTTTCTCCCTAAATAATAAAAACCACCATTTACAAACTGCATTTTGTGTTTACTTGTGTTATATTTGACTAATGGTTAAATGAGTTTGATGATCAGAAACATTTTGTGTGACAAACATGCAAAAGAATAAGAAATCAGGAAGGGGGCAAATAGTTTTTCACACCACTGTATACTATGTGACGTCTACTATCTGCTTTAAGGGTGATGATTGACCTCCAAGGTTATTGCTCTTTTTATTTTATTTTAGAATCAACTCTCTGCAATGGCCGCCATTCTCATCCCTACCACCTTTCCTGTCACTTCTCCTACCTCTTCATATCATAAATCATTCTTGAGGCAGATTGAAGACTTAAGTGCCAGCTTAAGTGAAAAATTAAGGAAAACGTACTAAGTAATTGCAACACAAACACCGACTTAATCAGTTTTAACGTGAAAAGATTCCAACGAAAAAAGAGAAGCAGGAGGCCACTAGGGTGGAGAAAAGAGCAGCTGCTCAGGAAGCAGCAAGCACATCAACCTCTGAGCAAACGAATGCTAAACATACAGAGGAAGAGTATAAAAACTATTAATGCTCAGGTCAAGTGTATTCACTGCACGTTATTGTGCAATGCACCATTACTGGTAATAATTGGTCCAATATACTGTAGTTGGCAGCCATTTCCCAAGCCCTCAGGGACACTTTAAAGATTATGGCACCATTATTCAGTCATCTCTAGTTCAGTTAGTCCTTCCTCATTGCCTTTATTACATTTCGCCAAATATCGAACATTTCCGTGATTTCAGGGATCTCACGGCGAATCCAACTTGGCAATGTTCGATTGTTGCTAGCGGTAGGTAAGGAAAATTAGGCAGGTTGCTTTTTAAAAAATTTGACTTGAACATAGTGAAAAAAATTGTGATAGGAAGTTAAATTTGAAGCATAATTTTTTCCATAAGCTGCAAAAACATTATCTACAGTTTATACAAGTATTTTAATCATCACTGGATTTCCAAATGTTGAATACTGTGTAGGCTTGAGAGGATGGAAAAAACAACAACAATAAAAAATGATCATGTAAAAGGTGCAACAGTTAAACACTTCTGTCTTATAGTGCTTTCTGCATTGGTTCCGTATTCTGAGGGATTGATGGACAATTGGATTATTAGTATACTGACAATTTGTGTTTACTGGGGCACAGATCAGGGCATTTAACCTCCTTAGTGTTAGACTGAGTGCTACTCAAGCTGTAAAAATAATGCTAAAACATTAGTCCCGAGTGTCACTTGGGCAATGGTATAGAAGCATCTATCATAAGACCCAAGATTACTTGTGCTGTAAAAGTCCCTAAGCGTTACTTGGGCAATGGTGTAGACATGTTTTCTCCTAGTCTTATGATGGCATCTTGTAGGAAACGCAACTCATCAGTAGTGATGACTAGGTGAATCTGTCTTCAGGCAGTGAAATTAAAACAGAAACCAAAAGTGATTCTGCTGAATCCGAATGTGCAGTGTGCTGTTCATATTATAATAATGATGAATAATTATTTGTATTATTCTACTTTCTATACTTCTGAATTTGTACTTTAGTGTTTTGCATGGTTTGAGGAAAAAAAACCAAAAACTTTAACATCCTTAGTGTAACAAGTACACCAAGATTTTATTTCTATTGCAGACTTGACATACATAGATACACATAGACAGACACTTTATTAACTTGATTTGCGTCTGTTTAACACCGTGTGGTAAATTTTTGCTGCTTGTAGAAGTTTTTTTTTCCTTTATTCAGTTTTATTCTCTCAGTCACATTGACATGGTACAACAAACTTGCCTCTCTCTCTCCAAGTTGATGGCATTTATCTACATTCTTTTCACAAATGCAGTGATGACCACAGTTGGTGCTGTGGTTGATGCCTGGTCAGAACTATTTGTTGTACTGGCAATCAAATATACGATGCCCTGTGACTGCTATCTGACTATCATTCAGCATTTGTGCTCTGACAACAAAGACACCCATGCAGAAAGTTGGGGGGGGAGGGTTGGGGTGTGTGTGTGTGTGTGTGTTGTAGAATCTCAGACATCTGGCAATGTTTTGTCGAGAACTGTGTTTTGAGTTACAACCCAGGGCAACATATTACTGTTGACAAGCAACTGGTTTCCAAACAAGGTCCTTTCTTTGCAATACATCTTAACCAAGCCTGACAAAATTGGCATAAAGTTTTAGATTTGCTGCAGATTTGAAGACAAAACACATGTGCAATACCAATTCATATTTAGGAAAAGATCCCAGTCATCCAATGGGAGAAAGACGCGATTAAAACAAAAGGGTATGGTTAGTCCATGAAATGAGATTGTTTAACCTCTCAAAGCACGGTGAAAATTTAATGTAGCTGTATCTTTTAAAAAAGGTGTAATAGTGATGTCAATATAGTTAAAGGATCTTATAATCGTGAGAGAAGGGGGAAATGGTTAATGACCAGATTAACTAGAAAAATTTAAGAAGGGCAGATTTATTTTATTTTCTATCCAGAGTGTTCCTCATATGTACAAAACAATTGTAAAACAAAAGGTAAATCCCGAGACATTCCAAATGAAACATTTTCCAAGAGAAGTTATTAATTATAGGAGAAAACAGCTGTAAACTGTACAAGAGTGAAGAAAGTGACTCAAGTGAAAGAGTGAAGAGGAAAGGAGAGGGGGCAGGTCAGTCTCACTCCACTGCAGATGGGAAAAGAGGTGAGAAGTTCACATTGGAAAAAAAATGGGGTCTCATGCATAAAACTTTGTTATGCTCAGAAATGTACACAAGCCATTTGATGTGTCAGTCACATTCGTATGTCCATTCATGCATCCACCCATTTTTTAAACCTGTAATGGAATAGGAATTGAGGGATTTCTGTGTAATGGTCTCTGTACGCAATTCAGCAAACAACTTCCATTAAGACAAATCTAGGACTAAAATCTGATTATATTTCAGTCATTTTCATACAAAAAGGACTCAAAATTTGATTGACATTAAAGTTACATTTTCTTTTAACTGAGGAAAAATAAAACAATTTTAAGAACTTAATATGTACAGTGTAAAATTCAGGTACAACTTAAACAAAACTCTCCAACTTTCAAAATAGTTGACTGTCAGAGGGACAGATACCATATTTTTGTTTAACCCATTTATGCCTCGTGTTCCATTACTGGAATGACAGTCACGTTGGAGCAACATATGTTATGTATAATGTAAGAGAATTTGCCTAGTGTTCCAATTTTGGAACGCCACATAACAATGGAATGTAATAAAATTTTCTTCTCTTCAAATTCTTGTTCCTTATATTTTTCTATGCAACATATGTGAATTTCATGCACAAACTCAAAAATTTCAACCTTCGGCATAAATGGGTTAAGATACCTTGTCTTAATTTGACATTTAATACAGGTTTGCTCAGACTGCCATGTCACCACTTGTACATGGCAGGCATAAGCCAGAGTCATGCATACTTCAATTTCACTGCCATTCTTGAACTAAATCTGAAGCAGTGAACTAACCTGTAATTGAAGAATATTTCTCTGTTAAAGAGTGGTGACTTGCAAGCGAAAGTTGCTTTGAGAAGAACACATGTAATTATTTGTTGATCAATCCATTCTCTAAAGCTACTTATCCAAGTCAGGGAACAGCTGAAGCAAGCAACAGGTGCAGGCAGAAATAATCTCTGAACGGAGAATTAGCCCATTACAGGGTAAACACACACATACACAAGCTAAAAGGGGAAATACATACGAGGGACATTCAATATTTATCCATCTCAGTAGGAAAGAAAAAAGTTTTCAAAAAAGTGGTTTTATTTTTCAAAATAGTCCCGACAGCTATCCATACACTTCATCCACTTTTCCTGCAATAACTAACCCCTTTGAAAAAGCAAAAAATATCTTGTTTGATCTTCAAACCAGGACGTCACAGCTGCCTTGATGTCTTCTTTACTTGGAAACCGCTGTTCACAGAGAGATTTTCTTCAAAATAAATGGAGAGAACCAGGTCAGGACTGTAGGATGGATGGTTCAGCTGCTGGATCCAACATTCTCAGATTGTTGCCTGTGATTGCCGTGACATTAAACTGGTGCATTGTCTTGAACAAACAGCACATCTGAGATTTCCTCGTCTTTTCTCCTTGGTTGACTCCTGTAAAGTGATTATTGTGTTGGCGCAACTCTCTCATGTTACGGTTGTCTTGAGTAGCATGAACTCTAAAAGCAAAAGTCCTTCAATACCCAAGACCACTGTTGCCATGACTTTACCTGCAGATTTTTCTGTCTTGAAGTTTTGGGGTGGGGGATGACTTGTGTTCCACTGCATTAACTCCACTTTGGACACCGCATTTCTGTGATAGACCCAAGTCTCATCTCCAGTCACCAAACAATGTAAAAAATTCACTTGGAGATGCTCTATGAAGATCAAGTTCTCCTGATAGCACTGGAGCCTCGTGGCCTTCCGACATGGCATCAACTTTCTTAGAACCTATCTTGCACTGACACCTCTGACATGCCCAACTTTTCATGAATTATTTTCCAAACTGTACCTGCCGAAATGCCCATTTCTTAAGCTATTCCAGAAACCTTAGACTGTGACAAAATTAAATAGACTTTCTTGCACATTTCTGTGGAAGTTGACCCTCCACTGGATGGCTTGTGGAAGCTTCTTCAATGGACTCTACTGCACTTAAACGGCTTGCTCCAAAATTTAAATTTTGTAGGATGATGGGGCAAACTTACCATAAACTGCATTCATGGATCTCCTTTGGCTTTTTCCCCTTTTGTGATAAGTTTTATTACTGAACGTTGCTCCACATCTAGCATTTTCTTACTTGATTTGCACAAGGACTCTCCTGACATCCTGTTTCTTGGAATGAGCCACAACTATGAATGACTAACCTTGAGACATGTCACAACATACCTGCCGTTTTCTTTCATACTCCAGCAGATAAATTATTGAACACCACTCGTAGCAATGACAATTCACCTAACCAGTCTCTGGACTCTGGGAGGAAGCCATAACAAACCCACGTAGACCTACATGCAAACTCCAAGCAGGGAACATCTGGGACACAACCCCAAGACTGCTTACTATGAGGCAGCAATGTCACCACTGTATCAGCCATTATACCATAAAAAGAGAAAGCCATAGTAAAGATTAGAAAGTCAAAGAGCAAAATAGCAAGGATGCAGAGCAGTACAAAACACAGCAAAACAGATTATCACCCATCTCCAGATAACCACCTCAATACCCGACAAAACCCCAATAAAAATTAAAACACAAACATTCTTGGCCCAAGGTGGACCCAGGGAAAGTGCAGTATGAAAACCATATCACCGATCCCTAACCACTCCCAAATGTGCTACAATAGAATACAAAAAACAAACACAGTCTCAACAATGTCCATATTAAGTTAAAGTATACAAATCTCAAAACAAAGAAATATTACAATACCAGTCTGAACAAACAGTTGTCAATGCACAAAACAGTCAAGACAGGCCAGGTACCACTCTAAAGGAAGATAACATTTTTTTTAGCCCAGTATTGATCACCAATTTCATGTTACTTTATCATCTTACAGATTCTAATTTTATTTTCCCTTCATCCCTTTAAAAAACTGTTTACACTAAGCCCCGGCATAACCAGACGCATAGAAGATTTAATATTGAAGTGTATTTAAAAAAAATAAAAAAATAAATAAAAACTGTAGACCACAGGTGTTAACTGTTAATTTATTAACAAAATGGAGTTCTGAAGACTTGCTTTTCAGTGACCATAAAAATACTAAAATAAAAAAAACTTTCCTTAAAATGCATATTAATAATAAATGTACAAGAATATGCAACCATAATGCATATGGCATAAAAGAAAAATGCTTCTCATTAATTACAAGCTGTCATATTGTTTCATTTTTGTCTGCAATGTACATACCTGAAAGCAAAGCGTATATTAAAAAAAAAAAAAAAAAAAAAAGTTAACCATTTTTCTCTCACATATTTTATGTCGTCTTCAGGACACCCTAGCAGTTTTACCATATTCGTGAACTTGGAGATGTGTCAGCTAACTCTCAAGAATTACCCAGGGCAGAGGATGTAGATCCACCAAATCTAGATGAGAAGAGGCCATTCAGCCCAACAAAACTTGCCAGTCCTATTCACTTAATTCTTTAAAATAACATCAAGTTCAGTTTCTAAAGTTCCTACAGTCTTACTGTCTACCACCCTACCTGGTAGAGTATTCCAAGTGTCTATGATTCTCTGTGTAAAGAAAGCGTCCCAATGTTTGTGCGAAATTTACCCTCGGGTTTCCAACTGTGTTCCATGAGTTCTTGATGAACTCATTTTAAAATAACAGTCTCAATCCACTGTACTAATTCTCTTCATAATTTTAAACACTTCAAATCACCTCAGCTCTTTTAATCTTTCTTCAAAATTCATCCGCTGTAGCCCTGGAATCAGCCTAGTCATTCTTTTCTGGACCTTTTCCAGAGCTGCTATGTCCTTTTTGAAGCCTGGAGACCAAAACTGCACAGTACTCCAGACGAGTCCTCACCAGTGCATTACAAAGCTTGAGCATAACCTCCTTGGACTTGTACTCCACAATAGTGCTAATATAACCTATTTGCCTGTTCTGAATACTGTTTGGAAGTTTACAGCGTAGACTCCACTACAACTCCTAAATCCTTCTCATAATGCGTACTTTCGATTTTCAGACCTCCCACTGTGTATTCAAACCAAACATTTTTACTTCCTTTGTGTAATACTTTACATTTACTGACATTAAATTTCATCTGCCACAAATCTGCCAAAACCTGTATGCCAGGCCTATTCAAAATGGTGGCCCGTGGACCATATGCAGCCCAGAAGCAATCTCTGAGTAACCCAGCCCATGGTCCGCCAGGGCTCCAGACTGCAACTAAAATGGTGTCAAATGCAACCAAAAACAGGCTTTGGTGATTACCATTTTTACTTAGTTCTCCAGTTGCAAATGAAATCGAAACTTTAATTATGTCGTAACAAATGCAAAAGGCCTTTATTATTGTTTAGCGGATGTGCAGTTAACATTTGTTAGTATGGGCTCCCCCTTTTTTTATCCCGTGCTGAGTGTGAGGGAGTTGCAGCGAAAATGTCAGACTTAGAAAAATTTTCTCATGTGTGTCTCCAAGTACACAGCGCTGCAGATAGGACACGTCTTCCAAATAGTGAACTTCGAGGAGAGGCTGGTTATACTTGTGCCAGAACAATGAACGAAGGGATGAATATGACACAACTGGTCATCAAAACAAAAGGTAGGTATGCAACCAATTTAAAATTCATGTGCCCATCATATAGGTCCCCGGATATAAATATATCTGTGCCTTGTGGAATGCAGTTCTCTTCTGATTTGGCGTGGCACACTTTGTTTTTCTCTGTCTCTCTCTCTCTCTCCCTGCTCCTGATGGAGGGGGCGTGAGCTGCCGCCTTCAACAGCTTTGTACCGGCAGTGCTTCGCATACTTAAAAGCCAAACAGCCCTATTGATTTGTTTGCTTTCCTCTGTTGCCTGAAGGGGCCCGAGTTGCCTCGAAAGCTTGCATATTGTAATCTTTTTAGTTAGCCAATAAAAGGTGTCATTTTGCTTGGCTTTTCTCTACTCTCTGTTTCTGACGGTCTGTGCTCCTGACGCGCACTCCTTTGAAGAGGAAGATATGTTTGCATTCTTTTAATTGTGAGACGGAACTGTCATCTCTGTCTTGTCATGGAGCACAGTTTAAACCTTTGGAAAAAAGAGACAAATGTTTGTTTGTAGTGTTTGAATAACGTTCCTGTCTCTCTACAACCTCCTGTGTTTCTGTGCAAATCTGTGACCCAAGCATGACCATATAAAAATAACCATATAAACATATGGTTTCTATTTCGCGGGTGGCTCTGTAACGCAACCCCCGCGATGGAGGAGGGATTACTGTACTTTGATCATATCCTTTTGTTGCTTCCTCATAGAATTCCAGCATGTTAGTAAAACATGACCTCTCTCTTCTGAACCCATGCTGACTGTTCAGGAATACTCTTGTACTTGCCATATGCTGTTCAATCTTACCCTTAATTCCTTCAACTAAATTTTCCTGTGATGCATGTTAAACTTACTGGCCTAAAGTTGCTTGTATCTGTCCTGTCATCCTTTTTATACAACAGGATAATATTTGCTATTTTCCCAGTCCTTTGGAATCTCCCCAATGCATAGTGACTTCCTAAAAATGTTTATATATGTACCCACTAGCGTCCTTAAGAACTTGAGGATAAATATTATTTGGTCCTAGTGGTTTGTTTGATTTCAGCCTATTTAATCTGAGCAGTACTTCTCTCTCTACAATTTCTAAATCCTTTAGTACCTCTTTAATAGTCCTATTTACCACTGGGTGCTTATCCACTTCCTCACTTTTGAAGAACTCAGAAAAATGCAAGTTTAGAGCATCCGCTATTTCACTATCTGTATCTCTTAATTCCCCTTTACTATTCCTGATGCACTTCACCTCCTCGACTTTTTTTTTACTACTAAAATAATGAATCTTAGGGTTATCTTTCGCCCTAACTGCTATATTCCTCTCCAACGGTCTTTTAACCTCCCTAAGTTTCCATCTTAATGGTTGCACTCATGTTCTCATACGACCTACACTTCATGTTGGAGTTAGTCTTGTACACCTTATATATCATTTTTTCGTTAACAGCTTCTTAAACTTATTAACCCAATGCAGAGTTTTTAAAAATTACCTATCAATTCTAAATTTAGGTATGAATCTGTACAGTATTACATGTAAACCATTTTTAAATCTGTTCCACTGCTCCAACTGTTTCCACACAAAGCTTATCCCAGTCTATCCTCCTTAGACTTTGCCGCATCTGCTCAAATTTGCCCTGTTAAACTTAAGCTTAACAATTTTAGTCTTTGCATCCACACTCTTACAAAACACTGACAACTGTATTGTATTATGGTCACTTGACCCTAGTGGTTCAATCACCTCCGAACCCTCAATTCTATCTTGATTATTACAAAATACTAAATCCAGACAAGCTTCATCCCACATTGGTGCTTTAACGTACTGTGTTAACAAACAGTCATTGATTACTTCTAAAAACTCCTGCTCTTGTGCCCCTCCATTTGCAAGGTTAATATATGGATAATTAAAGTCCACCATAACCATAATATCCCCCTGTAAACTTGCCTTTTTAATATTACTAAAAAGATGTGTGCTGAAATTACTGTCTGCATTGGGTAGTCTATAACACTCCTAGAGTAAGGCCTCTATCCCTAATGCTTTCCAGGTGAAGCCACATGTGCTCACTGGATGACACTCATTGTCCAACTGAAGAAAACATTTATATTCTGTTTGACATAAACCCCAGTCCCTTATCTGTTCGGTCTATCCTTCCTAAAACACTAATATCCCTCTGTTATATTCCTCTCCATCTTTGATATAGCAATAATGGAAACCTGGCTAAATAACAATTATGCTCTGTTACATACAACTCCAACTCCCTAGCCTTACTTTTGATACTTCTAGCATTAACGCAAGCTATTTTTAATGTGCTATTCCTTCTACATTTAAATGTTGGGTTAGAATTTACATTACTACACATTTTTATTTCTACACTGTTTGTTGCTCCAAGTATAGTTCTAAACTCCCTGCCTACCCATTCATTAGTTTAAACAATCCTTGACTAGCCTACTCATATGCCTCCCCAATACATTGGTGCCCCTACAGTTCATATGTAACCAGTCATGGCAGAACAGGTCCTATCTGTTCCAAAATGAATCCCAATGCCCCATAAACCTATACCCTTCTAGCCTGCACCAAGATTTGAGCCACGTGTTAAGCCTTCTGATTTCCTCAATCTTATCTGGACTGGTGTGTGGCACAGGCAGAACTTCCAAGAAGACTACCTTGTCAGTCCTGCTCCTCATCCTGGCACCTAACTCTTTGAATATGGATTGCAGAACTGACAGGACTACACTTACTGTATGTATGCCATTTGTGTGGATATTCCCCTGCTCTGGCAAAGAGCATATCCACCCTTCCAGGGAGGTTGCCCACCTGTGCAACCAAAAGACAACTCGCCATACAAGACTCTTATCTGGAGCAAACCTCTGCTTCAATCCCCCTAATGATTGGGTCCCCAACTATCACTTTCTACGAAATGGTTTTGAGATGGGGCTTTGGGGCTCCTCATTCTTGCCTACCACCTCAGAAATCGAGACACCTTCCAGCTCCGAAAACACCCGAAATGGTTTGACATTTCTAATTCTGGGGTTGATACTCCTGGACAGTGTCCACCCTTTACCTTACACCTTGTGACCGTGACCCACATATTTCTACCTGTCTGGTCTGGAATCTCCTCCCGCGCCACTTCTGGCGTGTGCGCACACTCGCTCTAAAGGACACCTGGGCCAGGTCCACCAATTCTCTACTACAATGCAGGCCAGCCAATAACTCCTCCAGCTCAGTGACCCTGAGCTGTAGGTGCTAGATCAGCTGTCATCTCCTGTAGATGTAGCCCTTATAGACTGGCTCCTCCAAACCTTCATCTAAAAAGTCCAACATCCAACAGAACTTGCAGGGCACTGGCCTCATTATTAAAGTTTAATTTAGGATTGCTAAAGCGGCCTTAGCTTTTTCTTTTTTTAATTAAAATTAAATGATTTAACTTAAATGGTAAAACTAAAAAATGTAAGCCAAAGAAAACCATTATAAAACTGCTACAGCTATTTTACACATTCTGTCCCATTAAGCTCCTGTAATATTCTCCCTCTCATCTGCCTGCTGTTTTTCCTTCTGTGAGGTTAACTTTACCTTTGTCTGGTTTTTCTAGGTATGTGCTCCTCTTATTCCTTACTTAAAAGTTTATCACTCGCATGGTTTGTATCCCCCCCTGTGTTAATGAATCCTTACACTGTCACCCACTTAACTACTCTACCTCCAGACTGCTAAGAACTGTTCAATCTAAAATAAAACTTGCTTAGTGAATATCTGCTGCTAGTTAACTTCTTACTATCTTATCTACTCCTACCGCCACTTGTGCCTGATCAGATGTCTTAAAACAGGCCAAGATGCCTGCCTACTTACGTACCACTGAGCCTTTTCCTTGATAGCACTGGAGTTCACCGCGGCCTTTAAAACACACACACACAAGAAATATGGTTTCAGTTGCATATTATTGCTACAACGCTGCTTTCTATCCTGCCTCTTTGAGGCTAGTTTAATTACAGATAACAAGTACAAGTAACTTTTCCAAGTGCACCTCCAAACACCCAGCAATTTTTTTTTGGCCTGCACAGGAGGGAAAAAAAAAAAAAAAAAAAAAAAGCAAACCCCTCCAAAGGGAAAAAAAAACATCTTTAAAAACTTCCTCACAGTTCTTTAGTGGCAAACAGAATCCAAGTTTATAGGAGCAAAATGTATTTTTTTTAATTAACTTGCACCATGGAAAACAAACTCTCAGTTGCCTCTCTTATTTGCAAAGCGGACATTAGCACATCCTCCTCCTCAGAACCTTCCACTACAGCTAAATTACCATAAACCTTAGAAAAGGAGGGGATGAACCGATCGGCTTTTGTGATCTGCCAATTTACAGATTAAGACTTTTTTTTTTCCTAATAGTTAAAATGGTCCGATAGATCGTAGAATCCCTAGAATCTTATGACTCTCGGTAAATAAAGTTTGCCTTCTTTGCTTCTCATAGGACAATCTGCTGGTCAGAGTACCTTTGGAAATGTTCAGATCACATGATGTGGAAGGATTGCACACGCCTTATTGTTGCAAATGCAGTGGGCCCTCATAACATCGGGCTTGAAATGATGAAGAGTTGGGAACCAGAGAGGCCACTGTGACTCAAGATACTGCAGCATGTTACCTTTCTTAGTGTTTGAAGGGATACCCAGGATTCTATGATAGCCCACTCTGGATCAGTCTTGTTCTCTAAATATATAGTCATTTCTGAGCAGGGGGTGGGGAGGCATTGGGGGTTAGGCAGAGAGTCATGTTGCTTAACCTAATACAACCCAAATTTTAAAACCCCAGAGGAGTGAAACTCAGACAAAATTTTAAAAGGACAAACCTAAAAAATGTGTGCTCCAATATTACTCCTATAATACCCATGTTACGAAAAGGCAAATAAACTCCCATGAGCGCCAGAGTAGCAAATGCTGTACTGCCCTTATCTGCCTCGGCTTTTATTTACAGTACTGTTATGCTGTGTGGTTTGGATAACACCAGCACAGTTGTCATTTCTAATGTAGTTTACACTGCAATGTCTGATGGATACTGCTACAAGTGGTTTTCAAAACCACTTGTATCTGTCCATTTTCCCACCAACTCTGCTTCATAAATTAGTCAGTATTTGCTTGCTATAAACCGTACTTCCAGCAACATGACATCAAATGGGAAGAATAGGTGTACCCAATAAATTGACTGCTTAGTGTATTCATTAGAAAACTCTAAATGCAGCTATAAAATATGAACATCAGTTTTGGAAGAATTTAGTGACTTTACAGTGACAATTCCCACCGAATTTAAATAACAATAGTATTAATATATTTACTAATCACCAAAATTGTCTTATTGAAATAAGTACAAGTATTTGTAGCAATGAATATAATTAGGTTTTGGAAACTACAAATGTTAAAAATCAAGTTTTCAGTGCTGCAATAGTCAGTTAGTTTAGATCCTATTAATAAAAAAGGGATACCAAACAAACTTGAAATATCACCATATGCCTCAAACTACTGAGTAAAGACCAAACACTGCATGTAGCTCGAAGACAGAAAGCTGGTTGAACGTCACACTGCATTTGATTATTTAGGTGTAGAGAGTTTTGTTAAAAGTATAAAAACACTGAATGCACACAAATTGAATCAAGAGTATTTAATTATTAACCTTTTCATTCATTTTAAGTAGGCCTAAACAAATGTATACCAGTTTTGATAAGAAAATTACAGAATAGTTAAATTAGACAATTTGAGTTACTTATGAACAAATACCATGTGACTGAAATCCATTTGTGGGCTGTTTCCTAGCTTACGCCACTTAGATTGTCAAAACTTATTTTTAATTCTGTACAGTGGCCGCATCAAATCAAACTCTAAATGATAGTTAAAACTGGGCAGCAGAGACAAGACAGAGAACTGTGCATACTGATGCATTGCATCATTACAATGATGTTTAAAGACATTAATACATTTTGTTTTGTACATTAAATGCAAGAGTATACTCTTTTCAAATAGAATTTTATAGAATAAAAGCAAGCAATGGCTGGACTGGGGGCATAGGAAGACCAACACCACATTTAACTCTTTTAGGGCTAATTTTTTTTTTTGTTTCTTTTCTCCCAGGGCTGAATATTTTTCCAAAAACTAACATTTTTTAAAAAAGAACACAAAGCAATTGTTTAACATATCAAATCAACAAAAAATATTTACTTTTGACAAATGTTACTGTCTTGCATGTTGTATGAGCCTGAATTCTCTATGTGTTGTTTTGATGCCTATTTTTCAATTGTCTGTTGCTGCATTTTCTAACATATATTGTTAGTGTGTACTGTAGAGAGACAAGTCACCCATTTGCCATCGTGCCATGCCACTGCCACCAAGTTTTCTGCCTGCATGAAAACCGTATTGTCACCTCTTTTCATCTTCTGAAACTTTATGAACTTTATGTATGGCATTATAGCCTGGCTCACCCCATGGGATTTGCTTCTGTTTATTACAGAAGTGAATAAAACTTTGCAGCAGCACGTACCTAAGCCACCAGGGGACAAAATACGTTTGGACCAATGCTCCCTGAAGTTATATCACCAGTTCTGTCCCATCTCTATTTGTAATGCCACAGCGCGCTTCATCTCGTCTTTCGTTGTGGGTTTCCACTTTGAATAACGAGAATGCGATGCAAACGCAGCCCCGCGATTCAAAAAAAAATCTCTGCCTACCTGTTTGTCTCGTCTGACAGTAGCTGAAAAGCAGCATCAGGAGAGAGCAGCCTGAAGTACAGCAGCTGGTGATCTGTCGTGTCCAAAAGCAAGCCATGCCGTCTTGTAAACTCCGGTAGCCATATCGGCTCTCAACGGATCAATGTATGTGTATTTATCCCATGCAAACCTTGCCGTAGATGCATCGGCTGCGCGAAGGCACTCAACTGGCAGCAGATCCGCTCGCGCGGCATCGGCTGGTGTCTGATCAGCTGATGCCTGCTTCTAACTCTCTTGCTCGATCTCCTGATCACTGCCAATAAAGTCCAATTCTGAAAAATCAAGAGTCCGACTCCGCGGTAATGCGCAAAACAATGTCTGCCAAGTGTATTCTTTTCTGCACTTGCTTCGCTGCCTTTTCACATGTCAGTGCCATCTTGCCTTTGTTTACATTTCGCAACTCACGCACACGCAATGTTTATTTGCCGAGTCAACGAGTCTAGCATTCCTCCAAGCACAGAGGGAATGCCTGTGACGTGACAGTGAGATTTGTCGCCATTAACAGCTGATTGTCGCCCTTTATCCCTGGATGTCGACTTTTGTCGACATTCGCCTTCAACCCCTCCTGTCGACAAAAGTCGACATCCGCCCTAAAAGTGTTAAAGAAACAGTTTAGTTCAGTTAACTAAGCAAGAAAGTCACAAAATAGCAGTAATGCAACAAGTTTGTGGAGGCTTCTACAATATAAAGTCAAGAATACATCCATCCATCCTTCCATCCATCCATCCTTCCTAGGAGTGATGAACATGTTTGGTGTGCAGTGTTAGAAAACCTGACAAACATATAGAAATTCCATCTACAAATAGTAACACTAAATGTCATGTCACATTACACCACATTTCCAGCAATTTTCAGTCAGACTTCATTTACATAATTTTTGCAAGTCCCAGGCAGTAATGGTATGCTCATGTGACTTTCAGTTGCGTAGTCTGACATAACCAGCAAGTCAATTCAAATAGTATGTGACACACGCCAACAAAATTCAAAAAAGTGTTTGATTGATGAGCTATGAACCAATGAGAATTCAGCTGGGAGTACAATGCATAATGCAATGACAGAACAAGGGAAAAAACAATGCAGATATTTTGGCCATCACAAAGAGAAGGCTCATCTGTCATATACATGTTTCACAAACCATGACAGAATAGGAAAAAAAACCCTTTGTACAGCAGCATCTTTACCAGGCAGCACATTATGGGTTGTTGGAAAAAGAGGCAAACATGCAATTCTTTAGAAATGTGAACCTATGCTGTAGAGGATATTTGAGGTAGCAGTGGTGAAGAATTTTCTTTTCACTACAAACCACTTCTCCTAACACATTTTAAAAGACAGTTTGGATTGCTCTTGTATACTTTTAGAGTAATAAGACTGAAAAAAGTAAAAAAGAATGAGCAAATAATGAAAAAAGTAACACTGAAGATATGAGATATAGATTGGTAATTCAAAGACTTTATTACAACCACTGAATAAAGAACATTTGTTCTTAATCTTTATAGGCAACTGTCCACAGCATAGCAGACCTCAAGCAACATAAACCACATTAACCTATGTTTAAACAATAGTCATACACCAATACATGGTGATCCTTAAAGCTGCCTGTGGAAATTAAAAACAATAGAGCAAATTTAAAAACAGTTTCATAAAGTTCTACAAACAGAATAATCTTTGCTACCATTTTAAGGAGGAAACAAAATGGATGAACCGGATTATTTGTGAAAAGCAGATACCAAAACAGCTCTTTTTTGGATCTCTTGCCCTGGCAGTGATTCAGCAGTTTTTGATACAAGCCTTAAAGTAACTCACCCAAAAAGTAAAATTCTAAAACTTCTAAATTACATTTTTAAAAATTTAAAACATTTACAACTGATTAACACAAAAATAAAATTACCATGTTTAAATTCTTCATTCATAATTGTTCGAGTAGATGTGGATACATTGTAGGTTGAATTTTGCTGTGGATAGGCAGGAGTTATGATTGGCATCAAGTGGTATCTATCAGAGGGGTTTACCTGACGCATACACACACACACAAAAAAAAAAATTACAGATTTTTTTTTTTTTTAATTGAAGTATCTTAAAATCTATTGAGGTATAAAACTAAAATTCAAAACTTACTCGTGGATCCCAGACGGGTAAATTCAAGTTACTGTCTTCTGGCTGTTTCAGCAACACAGGATTAGGCCACTCCCTTTTTAGATCAAAGGCAAATGGAAAATATAGTCAGCTGAACTTACTCTGGAGGGTGGGTTACATAGTTTAGTATAAGTTGATGTTGAATTTGTAAGTGTAATAATACATAATGAGGTGAATCATCAAGTCCCCCCCCTACCTCCAGCTTCACAGATAAAAGTATTCCCATAATATTCTTCCTTTAATTAAAGGGTGCAACAAATATTTGCACGGGTAAATACAAAATCACTTACCATTTTGAAAAAACTAAGAAAAATTTGTGAACTAAAGTAGCTGCTACTGCATTGGGATACAACTGGCAGGTCCTTGCCACTAACATTGCCCAGGATACACCACCTAGGAAACCTAACATATTAGAATATATTCCACGCCCTGAAATAA